>NC_053027.1:441609566-441768525 GCF_003073215.2 Triticum urartu
AGTTCAGTGGAGCCACCATACCGAGGATGAAGCCACTTGGGAACGAGAGGATGATCTACGGAAAGACCATCCACACCTATTTTCTAGCCAACCCGAATCTCGAGGACGAGATTCATCTTAAGGGGGGTAGGCTTGTAACATCCCAAATTTTCAATTTGGAATGTTATACATAGGTCATCCATGCATATCATATTTTGTGCATTTCGGCTTCCGCGATTCTCGAAATTCTAAGCAACTCAAGGACCCTCGGAGAGAGTTAGGGGATTTCACCGTTTTGCACATTTGAATTTTATCAAATATGGAAACAAGGATCACTTTGGTTTTAATAAATTTTCTCTCCGAAAATATTTCATACCAAAATATAGGAGAGTAGATAATATGAATTCTCCAAAATAAATTAAATATTGGAGGAAAATATTAAAATCAATTTGCATATTTTATTTGGATTTTATTGCAATTTTAATTGAATTAGGAAAAATATGCGTTTCTCAAAATTGCATTATAGGCCCAAATAAATGTTCACCTTGTCCGGCTTATTTTTAGAGGACGGGGAAAATTTATTTCGGTATTTTTGAAGTCCGTTTAGTATTTCTTCTCTTTGTTTTTCTGCGCGGAATAATTTTTTTAAAAAAGGAGCGGGGACTGACTTCGGGCCGTACCCGGACGGGACTCTCCAGGCCGGCCTCTTATAAGCCGCCCGAGCCGCGACCCCGAGGCCCAGCCCGCCGCACCGCGCCAACCCTAACCCTAGCCAGCCACCGCCCCGCCGCCGGAGTTGCTGCTGCCACCGCCGTCACGTACGCCGAGGTAGCCGCCGGTTTTTTCTAATACCGTTCGGTTTATTTCGAAAACCCTAGATATGTTTTTTTAATAGATCGATTTGGGTTTTTTTTCTCTCGGTTCGGTTAAACAGCGGACATTCATCCGTTCGTTCGTTTTAATGAGCGCCGTTCACCCGTTAGTCACAGACAGTGAACGTTCGTTCTTTAGCCTGTTCGTAAGTTTTTCTTTTTCCAGGGTTTTTCGCGATTATTTTCGATTGCGATCTCTGCCCTAATTTTCGATCTAGTTTACCTTTTCGCTCGTTTATCGGAATCAGGTGATTCAAGCGCCTAGATCTTCGCCTCAAAGCCCTCTTTCCGTTTAACCAACTTGAACAAGATTTTGGTACTGTAAAATTTGACTTTAGTCCAGATTAGTTATCGAATCTTATTTCTTTTGCAGTTTGAGTTTCGTTGCTCCGTTTGATTTGATTATTTTTGCAAACCGGAGTTCTTAAGTTGAACTTTCTGGTTAGATCTTCTTATTTGAGATTTACCCATGCATATTTGCTTGATTGCTTATGTATGCTATTGTTTGTTTGCGATAGAACACCCAGAGTGCGAAGCGTGCTACTACGAGTCTCTAGGTTTTGCGGATCGTCAGCAAGGCAAGTAACACTTTCATCATACCCCTTTATCAACCAGTTTTTATGCATTAGTTTCAACCTTCACACATTGCTTGAGTAGGATCTAGTAACATGTGGGTTTGGGAAGTAGATGATGAGGTAGAACCTATTACCTGTTTTATTATCAAACCCCTAGGAGTTACTCCTACGTTATGCTTATATTGCCATGCTATGCTCGTGGACGTGGATTGGGTTGAGTGTATCCATGACAGATGTGAGATTGTTAATTAATGGTTCAACTTAAGGTGGCAACTTTAATACACATCTGGGTGGATTGCTTGTTTGGGCACCTGGGGATATACCAGTGTTGTCTAGGAGATCCTGGGGATATACCGTGCGACCCTCCTATGGCCCGCCACCCAGGCTCAAAGGGATCATGAGATTGTTCATGCTAGAAACTTCCGTGTGCAGCCACAAGCCATTATGGGCTCTGGCATAGTTGAGTGTGTTGTGTGACCTCTTTCAGTGGTGGGCTAGCAGATGTAGTGGGAAAGTAGGTGTAACTGTCCACCCAGAGTAAAGAGTTAATGCTTCTGAAAGACTGTGTGTCGGTCATCCGTTTCTCAAACACCACGTAGTGCGAGAAATCCAACGGAGGAGATCGAGTCTTGTGGGGAAAAGTGCGCAAACCTCTACAGAGTGTACAAACTAATCATGGTTAGCTGTGTCCCCGGTTATGGACAACTTGAGTATCTAGTACTTGGATTATCCTACTATATCTCGTCACTCTAAATTAATTTGTTGGGTTGATAATTACTTTTAATTGGGATTGAGTTGGAGGAACCTTCTCAATATTGTTCAACTACCATGATAGTTAAATAAAAATTTATTCCTTTGTTGTAGGAAAAAATTAGCTTTTCGCAAAACTTATTAACCATAGAGCCTCCACCAGCCATATATGCATGTAGTGTTAGCATTTATCTATTCATTGCTCTACTGTGTTACATTGCCAACATGTTCCATGTGCTGACCCATTTTCGGGCTGCAACGTATTATGTTGTAGACTTTTCAGACGAGGAGTAAGACGCGATAGGTCGTTTGTCATGCACTCAGCTATGCCGTTGGAGGTGATGGACTCACTTTATCTTCCAAGCCTTACGCTGTTATCGTATTAGATGGCCTTAAGCCATATTTATTGTAATAAGTTCTCTTTTGAGACATTTGATGTAATAAGTGTGTGATTGCTACTCTGTTATAAATCCTTCGAGTACTGTGTGTGTCAGCATTTCCGATCCAGGGATGACACTGAAGCACATAGACTTGACCATTTGAGGTTGGGTCGCTACATTGAGGTTCCGCTTAATTGCATACGATGTTGGTTGCCCACTCATGATGAAACACAACGCCCAAGGAAATGCAATTCCATGCTGTCTCTCTATATGTGGCAATTTTGAACAAGAGTCATTAGGATCATATTCTGAACAAGAGTCAACAGGTGGGGAGCGTATGAGTTTCATTGCATCCAGACTGGCACTCAATGCCTTGGTGCCAATTTTGTAAGTCATTGTAGTGTTTAGCTTCAAGAGTGGATTGCTGCTAGTGTGACACAAAGCAGCTACACAGATCATAGTGTAGATATAACAGGAAAACCGTAAGCATCAGAGTAAAATCAGAAAAGTGGAACTTGCTGGAATATATGTGCTAGTATTGCCGGTACGGCTAGAAAGGCTTCGGATACCAGCTCTCTTCAACTGAAGGTGTGGTACTCTTAATATCAATGGAACTCTTAAAGGCGACATAGCTCCCCGCATTTCCTTGCTATTCTTACAGGATTCAAGTGGGCAGGCCACTACAAATCCTATTCCCATGTTTACAAAATCCTACGAATCAAAGAGGCCCGAAGAGTTCAAAGTGTCCATACCAACCGACCGTATAGACCTCTACACTGCAAATGTCTCTGCTCATCTTCACTACAAGGAACATACTGTACTACTATCATACTCCCTCTGTTCCAAAATATAAGTCTTGGTAGAGATTTCCACTATGGATCACATACAGATGTATCCAGATACATTTTAGAGTGTAGATTCACTCATTTTGCTCCATATGTAGTCCATGGTGAAATCTATACAAAGACTTGTATTTAGGAACGGAGAGAGTGCTTATTAAATAAGAACGGAAGAGGAACATGCTAAAGAAGAGCAAGCAGATTTTGGATAATAAAATGTTCGTTGCGCAGTGCCCACACATGATGAACTAGAGCGCATTAAGAAAGCAACTCCCCGCTGTCTCTCTATATGTGGTGCACGTGCTTTTTCGAAAGTAAAGTAGGAACATTAGCTGACCAATTAAATGTTATTTGTTTTAGTAATATCAGCATCATATCAGATTTGTACTTGAGCAACAAGTTTGGAATTATGAGTGGCACGTTGTTTAGCTTGATGGATTCAGGAGTAGTGCTAAGTAGGTATGATGATGGTCCTGAATATAAAGGCATGTCTGCATTTGGGTCACTCGACCATTTTAGGCGGTTGGTGAAGATCCTACGTCTCCTAACCCTTCTTCTTCCTCGTCTCTGATTCTTCCCATACAGAACACCGCACGGGCCGCCGTCCGGACCATCGGCCCCCACCGCCTGTGTTCCTCCGCCACCCCCGCCCCCACCCGCGTCGAGTTTTCTTCATTCGGCGAGGCCCCACCACTGCCCCCCAACAACCAAAGTCCCCACCCGAGCCCCTTCGTTCGCACCGGCGAATTCCGACGAGCTCTGAAAAATCAACTGACCCAATTTTGAAATTTAGTCTACTGTGATTTAACTAGTGTGGAATATAAAAGGCGAAAACCATAAGCATTGGGAGTATAGTGTTGAGCGTGCCATGGCGGATCTGAAGGTGCAAACCAGACAAAGGCAACTTCGCAACCAATGTTTGCTCTCAACTAGCAAGTAAGCGATGGACAAGAAATTAGAGTAAAGTAGTGGCGATCTATTTTCTTGCTACGATAAATAAGTTGAGCAGATACGAAAGAGTATCACCTCTGGTGCGGCGCCGTGTATGCATCTGCAGAGAATTTGACGATGCTGCGATAACGATGGCTGTCAGTGGCGTGGAAGCAGATCTAGGAGGGTATACGGTGGCGGCGGGGCGCGGTGGATGAGACGGTCGTAGGAGCGGCAAAGGCAAGGTGGACGACGGCGGGGATGAAGTGAGAGGACGGGATGCAAGGATCCCGGTCCGAAGCCATGGATTTGAGAGGTCGATCGCTTGTAATGGACGGCGGCGTCGGGGTATCATCTCTGGCATGGTGGAGGAGGACGGCGCTGGATGGGGTGGCGGACGGAGGAGGCTGCAGTGGAGAGGGTGTTTTGGCGCCCACGGAGTATGAATGGGGAAATGAAGGTGGAGAGGAAGGGGGGAACCATGACTTCAGGGCGCGCTTGTCTCAAATGCGAGGAAATTTACAAACATAGCCCCCGTTTCAACTTTCCTACATCACAACAATATTAGTCGGTTGGGGATAGGACGGTAATCTCGCATACACCAAATATTTGCCGACGAGAGTTTGTTTTTGGCTCCCACCGTGTATGAATCGGGGAGGGAGTCGATCTCGGCCGAGGACACACTGTGTTTTGGCGCCCACCGTGTATGAATCCGGGTGAGAGGCGGTTATGTCACGTTCGAGTGAAATTACAAACCTACCCCTATCGAAACCTATAGAAATCGAGCAGATAGGCTTTGCATGGCAGGGATAGGCAGTAGTAATTTCCATCTCACAGATTTTGGTTTCGGGCGGTTACTGCGACTTTCCCCGCTTCGTTCAAATTTTGCAGAGTGCACGTTTACCGTGCCAACTCAATTCGAATCCCGTTTGTATTCTATTTTTTTCGGGCGGGATCCATTTTTGATTGGAATAAAATTCTATATACATATTTTATATATATATACTTTCAAAAGCACAACAAAGGATTCTGCTCCTTTATATGTATAATATTCTTTACAAATACAATGATATGAAAATCATAAGGTTGGATTCAAAAAATTAAACCAAATTATGTTCTACTAAAATGTATGGATCAGTAATATCTACATATTAAATAACATAGATGCGCGTGAATTCATATGAGTATGCATGTTTGATAGATCAATTTTGGTTCGAGTATGGATTACATGTATCATCATCTCTAATTCAAATATTTGAATCCCTTTTATGTTCACTCCTTTCATGCCCATCTCTCTCGCATGCATGCTCCTTCATGTAGCTATCACTCTCTTTTCTCCAGCTCACCCGCACGCTCACTTCATGTTTCTCCTATCCTCGCAAACATGGTCTCTCGACATCTCCCTTGAGAAGTGTCACACTCTCCCTATCATTATACATTACATATTTTTCATTATCTCTCACGTCTCTACCGTTCTCTTGTATCACTAGGTACCTAAGCTTTCTTTTTCACCGCCACACACACAGTCTCCACTCGTCTTTCACTTTGTCTTTCTCTCTATGGGATTCTCTCACACACCCTATATGTCTCTAGATATGAATCATACCACTAAAATTACTCTCTCTCTCTCTCTCCTGTAGACACAACATTTGTTGCAGTCTCCTTTTCGTCTCCATCCCAGACTGACATTATTCATTTGTTTACCGATCAGAAAAACTCCCCCTTCTCTCTCTCTCACACACACACACAACTCCTGCTTCCACTCCCCTTTTCGACTGTCGTCTCTCTGTCTCACTCACAAAACTCCCGCTTTCGCACCCCGACTCGTATTTCTCTCACAAACATTTATCGACTAGCCTCTAGATAGGTTTATACACCCGCACACTCGTGCTTCCACTATCGCGTACATGTCTCTCTCCCGCTCCTTGTATCTATGTAGATTTTTCTTCCCTTCTTGAGACACGCCCTCTCGATCGTGCACACACACTATCGCCTCATTTTAAGCTGACACCTCTCGCACACACACTCTTTGTGTCTTTGTCACACATGCACTCCATCCTCCTCCTCTCTCCCTCTCTCTTTCTCTCACACATGGGCTTTTTACAACAACTAGCAAGATGCCCACGCGTTGCACGGAACATGAAGATGCATTTGTATGAGTAGTTTATCTTGTGGGAGAAAAGGATGAACAAGGGAAGGCCTTATTTTCAAGTGTGGAGAGGGGTGTGGGTATCTTTTTGCAAAATTGCCATACTCTCTGTCTCTCTCACACCATCATCACCAACTCGGGTTTTTATAAGAGTAGAGAACTCTTATAAAAAGCATAGTCGGTGATGATCGTGTGCCTGCCATCCTGCAATATAGGCCGTTCGATCTATATCTGACGGATAGATAGCAAGGTATGACAATTTTGCAAAAAGATACCCCACCACTCTCCATATTTGCAGATAAGGTCTTCCCTCGTTCATCCTTATCTCTCACAACCTCATTGTTGAGCAATTAAAAAAGAAGCCACTGGAACAATCTGGCATGGTGGCCGGCTGGCCGCTACCGGCGTCGTCCATCCCCATGCCCATGCTCAGTCCGACCACCAATCGCCACCACGCCCAACTCCTACTCACCTCGTTTCTCCTCTTTCTCGAGATATTGTTAGTTTTTACATATGGGATTACTCTTGCATGGATCAATCACAACAGATATTTTGTAAAATAAATGCATCTTGGTGTTCCGTGCAATGCACAGGCATCTTGCTAGTAGGGATAAAAACAGAGTTGGTGATGATGGTGGGCCTGCCATCCTGCAATATAGGCCGTCCGATTTATATCTGACAGATAGGAACGAAACTATGGCAATTTACCCGCACTCCTCTCCACATTTGCAGATAAGGCCTTCCCTCGTTCATCCTTTTCTCCCACAAGATCTTGATGCTCCGTGCAACGCACGGGCATCTTGCTAGTAAGAGTAGAAATTAGACATATACCACTTCTCGAATCTTGAAACCAACAACATTCCTCCCTTATCTCATCAAAACCGCCAAAGGAATATATTTTGAGTGAAACATAACAATTTTTTAGTGATATACGTATTTCAAAACTAGACTTTTTTTTCTATCAAATCGGTGAATATGTATTAATCTACTCATATCGTGTGGCAACGCATTGGCACATTGCTAGTAGTTATTATAATTTTTTGGACACCAGACAAATGGTGGAGTACATATACGAAGAGAAGAGGCGCACGCACGCAGTCGGTCTCTCGCTGTCTCGCACACATGAGTGCTACGTAAAGGGAACGTTAAAAATAAACCCTAAAACCCTATGTGCACGATTGTTGCATTCGCGGGTACCAGGTACGTGGTGGAGCGCACCTTTGTAGGAATAGTCAGCTCGCGTGATAATTTGATCCGTAGGAGTTGATGGTCGGGATCACAGGTGAATGACTTGGAGGCGGTGGCTCGCCAGTTGCCACAGATTGAGTAGCCACGTTTAAAATAGCATCATTTTTTAGCGAGGTTAAGAGTTCCGATTTTCAATGGTGCGTTATAAGTACTATGTAGTTTTTAGAACGATTGGTATGGAGCGAAAATGGAATTCATAGTACTACCTACTACGTACCTCCTTGGCGTATGGTTGCATAGGTTTATGTTGCGAGATGTTGAACCTGGTAGTTCTAGGGCAAATACTATGTTTAGATTTAGATGATGGTTTTTAGTAATGAAAATCGGAAGGACCACACGTGAAGGACTTGGAGATGTTGAAACTGTTGAACATGCGTAGGAAGCGAGCAAGGCATGCTTTCACCATCGCGGATCCACGGGTGTAGATGACGTCGAACTCATCGATGGTGATGGTTCTAACGTTGTACTCACTGCCGATCATGGAGATTTGGGACGCCATGGATTTGGGAGGAGGGTTAGGATTAGTGGAACTGCTGTAATGTGAAAGGACGGGACGACTAGGAGCGAACTATTATAAGGTACTGTACTAGTAGAAGACGAGGATGAGTAGGGCGTGCGAACGACATGGAGTTGCTGGCTTGCCCGGTGGATAAATGGCTGCAAGCCCCCAAAGAGTTCTCAAGAACTATGTGGGACCCACTAGATGTCATGTCTACTAGACCCATATCGTAGGCCTGACGGTATAGCTTTTTCCAGTTCGCACGCCATGCCGGTGCGTGGGTAACTTCACTTAATTCCGTCAACCATCACGCCTCCCACGACCTTCGCCTCCCTCGCGCGGTCGCACCCTTTGAGACTTCGACCGGCTATAAATGAGCAATTTTTTTGCCTACTCCGCATGCATGATACTCCCTCTGGTCCTTTTTACTTCCGTCAACCGTTTGCAAAGTGTTTGACCAAATTTATAAGTACTAAAAATATCAATATCTACAATATCGTTTCTTGTTTTGTGACATATCAACGAATACGAGATGTGGGCGGTGCATGCTTTCAATGACTTGAGACTTCCAAACATGACATGCAGTGGTTAGTTCATTGCATGCAATGCTATTAATTAGCAAAAAGACATTAAGTTTTCTCGTTTTCCTCTCCGCCTTGGTCGCGGTGCACAACGTAAGATGACTTACACACCTAGACGGAGGGAGTAACCCAAATAAGCACCTCCTGGGTGGGTTAGATTTTTTTGGGTTAGTTGAGTTTAAACTAACCCAAACTAACTCTAACACATGGATCCAAACAGGGCCAAGGTTAGCTCTTAGAGTACTAGTACTACTACCTCCCTTATAGTTTAAAGGGCTCGATTAAAAAATTTGACCTACTCTTAGCAAGATAGAGGCGGTGGAATAGTTTTTGTAGTTCTTCACAAAAAATGTATTTACCAATGCATGCATGAACACTAGTTACTCAAACCCCCCTCTCTTCTTTAATTCTTTGCCACATCAGCATGTTTGCTATTCCCGTGTGCATGATACTAGCTAAGATACCACCATTATGGCTAGCCTTAATCATCGCATGCAATAATTTAGTGCACCTTGAAATATGAACATGTGTGGGGCGTGTATGTTTTTAATGACTTGAGACTATACCTAGCCCGACATGCAAGATGAGACTTATTATGCACCGTTCCCCATACCTACAGGAAGCCCGTTCGTTGGGCACCAATCCGCTGTGACCAGCAATATTTCCACCCCTTCCCTCCCCCTTAATATACTCCAGCAAATATGCCCACATAGTTGTTACTTAACTGCAGGTGCATTGGGTCACTGACATATGGGCCCAACAAAGTTCTGGCCCACATGTTAGTGACGCAACTGGACCTGCAGTTAAGTCAGTGCAGCTCAGTCCATATCTTACGTAGGTGTGCCATTGCTTGCTATAAATATTGCGCCTCCCACGACATCGCTATCCGCTCCCCCTCACGTTCATGTTCATCTCTATCTCCTCCCCCTCCCTCTCACGTCAACCACCATGGCATCGCCCCTCCCAAGACCTAGGCGCCCCTCGCTGCACCGCGCGGATGGTAACGCGTCGCCGTTCTGTTCCTCGCCACCACTAGTCGAGGAGGACGCATCGGTGTTCCGCTCCTCACCGCGACGCGACGCGTAGCCGTTCCGTTCCTCGCCGCCACTAGTCGAGGAGGATGCGTCGGTGTTCCGCTCCTCACCATGACGTCTCGAGGTGGACGCATCGGCGTTCCCAATCTCGCCAGCATGCGCATCGGCTCCCCGCTACGAGGAGAACACCGCACCGCCCGCCGAGCCCCCAGCCTTGAGGAGCTCTAGAAAGAAATGGATGTCTCCTTGTGGGAGGCTTTGCCTCCAGTAGAGCGCACCAAAATAGAGGCGGAGAAGAAGGCCGAGGAAGAGAAGCACACCGCGGAACAAGCTGCCTGGGAGGCCTATGTCGCGTCCGAGAGAGTCAGGCAATTGGCTCTTTGGCAGTAGGCTCGTGCGAGGGCCGTGAGGGTGGCGGAGGACGCCCGTGCCGACGCCCTGAGTGCAGTCGGGCCCAAGCGCCTCATCTACGCTTGGCGGTACGTGGACCAGGTGCATGCTTGCAGCGAGGAGGAGTACCTGTTGGCACCGGATCACCACACTGGTGAGATCGCGCTCGCCCGCCAGCAAGACGCCAATCAGCACCTCGCGAGTTGCGAGGCTGAGGAAGAGGCGTTGTGTCGGCGCGCTGGGAAACAGCCGCGCACCAGGGCACTCGTGGCATGCCGCAAGCGCTCCTGCGAGCGCCGTGGCTTTTAGTAGGAGTATAATTTTTGTTTCGCAAGGCGATCTCATTAGTTTTGGGACGCAAATGATAAATCCCGAATGTTCAGGAATTATTAGCATCCTTAATTAAGTATGTAAAAGGGAAAGTTTGGAAACCTTGTGTATCCGTACGCATTTTGCAAGTACATGCATATAGCACAAACTTTACTATATACTATCGCACTACACGTCTCTCTATATATATGCTTGCAGACTGTGCTACTCCCTCTGTCCAGGTCAATAAGTCATCTTTGGTTGTGCACAGTGACCAAGAAGGAGGGAAGACTTATACACCTAGACGGAGGGAGTACTACTATTACTTATGTACGTGCAAATGCACATTTTAACATTATAATGCGGTTTTTGTAAAAGTATAAAAACAAAACTAGTCAAGCTTGTGAAACGATTCAATGCAAAACAAATGCAAAAATGCTCGTTTGATTGTTTACTTTTAGCTTCCTTCTCTGTGGTTATTTCTCTGTCGTACTTTGTACGGAGTATCTCACTGGTCGGAAAGGCATGCAAATTCCCAAACCGCTTCGTACACCCTATATCAATTTTTTTGCCTAACAAGTTGTGCCGTGCAATTGGAATTCCAACTTGAGTACTACTACTAGTAGGAGTACCAGGGGACAGTTCTTTTAGGCTTCTAGATTAGTAATCCCATAACTACTACCTCCGTCCTGGTTTATTGGTCCCCATTATAATCTGTGTCAAATTTTGATCATAAATTTAACTAATGAAATGTTAGTGCATGTCACATGCACTAACATTTTATCAGTTAAATGTTTGGTCAAAATTTAGCACAAATTACAATGGTGAGGAATAAACCAGGACGGAGGTACTACTAGTACTAGTAGCTTAGAAGCCCAAATAAATGAGTGAGGTGCCTTAATGTTAGTCTCCACTATGACTAGTCTTATGGGAAAAGCTGGGGAAGCCACCAAAAGAATTGGCCCTAGGAGTAGTAGCTAGGGATACTAGGAGTAGTAGCTAGGGATCGAGTGTGCGAGATGAACCGGAGAAAGTAAATGCAGAGAGATGAAATGCAAAAAGACGGAGGGATGTGATGGTTGCTTGTCCGTTTATTTTACCAGGACACTTATTACTGGGAGTGGATGGGTTTTGTGATATGACGGTTTACTGCCACGCCACGAGCGGGGTGAGACTCCCGTGTAGCGCCGCCCTCTACACTAGTACAACTACATCGGTCGTGGTTTATCCCCCATTGAATTTGACTGAAGATTTAACTAACAAAATGTTAGTGCATGTCAATAAAAACAATATCATTGGATTCATATTTGAACATAGTTTTCAATGATACTCCTATAATTTTAGGTGACATGCATCATCATTTATCGTACTATATATAATGTTAGTTCAATTTTTGGTCGTACTAATCTATAGTAAGGTGCTCGTGCGTTGCACGAAAGAGTGAAATGCATTGATCGGGGAGTTGTTTATTTTGAAAAATGATGTGGGGGTCATCTCATGTGTAACGGGTATCGATAGGTTTGTTCGGATATTATTTCATCACTAGAGCTCACAAATATCAGGCTGAAATAGATAAAAAGTATCTTTTGCAAACAAAAGCGTTCAACTGTTCAACCTGCATCCAAAACTTGTGAAGAAATAACTCTTATTGTGCTTTGCATGAAATGATCTTCAAGAGTTAGTTTTTGAGTATCCATTGTTATACATGTTGGCTACAGATGACATGGCACTTTCTTATAGAGTCACGTCCAATCCATCTGAGTTAATTGCGTGTATGATTCTCCCTCTATAAAAAGTTAATTGCATCCTTAATCTTGTATTCTAAGTACTCTGTGGGTTCCACTGTCAGTACAGTGTACATGACTTGCAGGCTGGCTACACATTTGTAGCATCCATGACTTGCAGGATTGGAGTTAGCACCGATGGCGGTTCGTAGTTGTTCCCAGCTCGGGCATTGAAGTTTGTAACTATTTTAGATTAGAACACACTACTCCTCCGGTGCTAGTAGTAGAGCAGAGTCCTACTCCACTACTACTCCACTCAAGCAAGTTAGGGCATAGTAGCAGGTACTGTAGGGAGTACCAGTACTGTGATCACTCAAGCAAGTTGTCTGACTTTGATATGACCCTACGCTGCTGGTATGTGTCTCGTAAGTCAAGCGGCGTGCTGTAGTCATCATCACCTGTCCACTTTCCGCAGCACATATTCACTTCTCCATCTTTGTCTGCTCTTCCATCCCTGCTAAGGCGCCTCCTCCCTCGTCCAATCTTCCATCCCCGCTAAGGCGCCTCCCCCCTTGTCCGAAACCCAAGCACTAACAATGGTAGAACCAAGCAGCGTCCGCCAAAAGAGTGGCTGGAATTCGCTCCCCATAGAGGTAATCAAGCTCACTGTTTCGCGTGTGGACAATCTCAGTACCATGCCGCTCGCCGCGTCCTCCTCGGGGCTATACCGCTTACTCAAAGCCCTCAGGCCGGAGCTTTTTAAGCCAGCTCCTTGCTTGCTGATGCCGCCTGATCTTCAGAAACGGCGTGTCATGGAGCATAACGATCGTAGGGTGGCGAGCATCAACCCCCTTGACTGCGATCCGATCCCCGTCACCCTCAACTACATTAATGGTATGTACTAGGTCAGCATGAACACGTCTTGGATGGTGCTCGTCGACGGTCGCGGCAGCTGGATGCTCGTGGAGGTCTACACCCGGCGATTGATCCCCTTTCCTTTGATTAACACTACACCGCTTTGGCACCGTGGCCCAGAATACTCGGAATCTTACAGTAGCCAACATGATACCAAGTTTGATTTACTCAAGGTTGTAATCTGCCAAGTGCCCACAAGATCTGCGAATTATAAAGACTTCAGGCTAATTGTGTTCCTCAACCGCGGTCTCACCTATCTGACAGGTCACTGCGGTAAGTGGATAAATCTGCACGTCCATTGCAGGATCATATATCCTTCATGGTTCTCTAATGCCATTGAACACAAGGGCTTCATTTACGCTGTCGACTCCTTCTATGGCTGGACGTATTACTGGCCTACTCCAGTCATCGCTACAAACGGCTGTTACAGCAGTATGTTACTTTCCTATGATATCATGATGGCTTTCTTATATTACTGTCAACATTTACTGAAAAAATATTCATGCTCATAACATGATGTTCTTAAGATTGACTACATCAAGAGCCCTTTTTTATTTGACTCCAACTTTTTTTATGTTACTTTCCTATGATATCATGATGGCTTGCTTATATTACTGTCAACATTTACTGAAAAAATATTCATGTTCATAACATGCTATTCTTAAGATTGACTACATCAAGAGCCCTTTTTTATTTGACTCCAACTTTTTTTGTGGGTTATTTGACTCCAACTTGATATGATGTCGTAGGACGCCTGGTGTCCCTACCCTTCCTAATCCCATAACCTTCCAAAGAAAAACGACATGGCAGTTGCAGGTGGTTCCTGGCTCGATCAGACGATGGCGAACGGTTGATGATCGTTCGCACGTACCGGACGTGTTGTTTCGCGGAATACAATCATAGTCACTGCAAGGTCTTTGAGCAGGATCCTAGCTTCTCTGGGCCTTCAGGAATTTTTGGCTGGAGGTTGGTAAGTAGCCTTGGTACACACTCTTTGTTTGTCGGACTGAATTATCCGGTTAACCAGGAGATAACCGACGGCAAGGATCATGATGGCAGTGCGGTTTCGTTCATCAGGCAAAACTGTGTGTACACAGTGTACCATGCGTCTCTGCATGCACCATACCCTGATATGTGCAGCCACGCTCTGCATCCCAAAGCAGGAGAGAGGCTCGCAAGTATCAGACTTTGACGTGCTGGTTGGAGTTTCCCCCGTCAGGAACCCATCTGGTTCAAGCCGTCAGCCAATCTCCACAGCTTAATAAATAGTAACGTCTAACTGAGCCAGTTAGTTAGATGTGTACACTTGGTGTAGCAGGATCTTTATTTAGTTTGATGCATACACTTGTTCTTTTTTGGTAGTCCTTTTGTAATGATGGCTGATGTTTGGTTTGGAAGAGAGAGCTGCGTCTTCGCTCTTCTGGCCTGCTTACTGCTTCTGTTGCACCCCAACCCTGGTTGCTGCTGCTACTATTTTCAATGTACAATCAGTAGTATATTTCGTCTGTTGGTTGAATAAATGTGTTGTTAGAACGTCAAACACAATGTTTTGGAAGTCTTTGCATGGTTCAATCCTTTAGTGCCCTGTACCATACGTAGCGCATACTATTTTTCGTACGGAACACATTTTCCACTTGTTGATAACATGCATCCCACTGATGAAGGCCCAATAGAGAAGCCCATAATTAACTGGAAGGGATGCTCTCACATGAATCCGGCCCAGGTACATGCTCATGGTCCCCTAAACATAAATAAGTAAATAAATAAATAAAGCTAAATGCTCATGCACCAGTTCTTTAAATTCACGATTTAACATGAGGATATTATTTCCTATGATAGTGTCGTTACATTCAGTCGATATTATTCTTCGGCAAAGATAGCGACCATTTTTCTTTCTCCCAGCATTTTCTTCCTGCAACCAGCGGACCCATGCAAATCGTAGTCAACATCGTAAATAGATCCGGTCCATTTTTATTTTTCAATAAGAATGTCCAACCCAGCCCAGCACATTGGCGACAGCATTTTATCCTCCGCCTTGGTGCGCTCGCCGCGGTGCCGTCGTCCGGCCCTGTCAACAAAGTTTTTTTCGAAATGGTCCCTGTCAACATAGTGAATCGGGAGAGGACTGTAGTTGTGAGTATGGCAGTACGGACCCACCAGGTCCACTCCCGAACACAAGCAAGCGCCTCTTTTACTACTCAGATGAATCCCTCATTTCTTACTCTAATCCACCCTGCTGATATCTGGGACCCACATCATTTTCAACGTATAGTCAATTAACGACAGAATTGCACAACCTTTTTTAGTAGTAATTCGGAGGAGCAGGCTATAAACTGGGTTGTGCGGTCTCTGTGGCCTGTCTAACAACATGACTAGCCCAACAGTTTTTTCTTTGGGAAAATAGGTAGCCTAGTATTTCTTTTTGAAGAATACCCAAGCTAGGCCTATTTGTTTTCTCCGACTTATTGGGCTGCAAATCTTTCAAGACGAGGAGGGATGCATTCCGGCCTGACCAAAGAGTATGGTTAGTGTGTGTTAAAAGTAATATCAAAAGGGGTTCAAAATTCCAAAAAAATTATAGCAAATGGGATATTAGTTTCTTTTTTTGTTTTTGTTCTTCACTGATATCTTATACGTATTTCATTGGATTTAACATGACATAGTACTAATTTATTTTTAAATTTGTTTTAGTATGGCTACTAATTTTTGGATTAAGAATATTTTGTTCCCTAGCAAAAATTTGTGAATTTTCAAAATTTCCCAGATATTTAGTTATTTTTTTAAACCCTGGTACTGGCCAGAAAATGGGCAGCAATTCTAAAAATGGAAAACGGGCTGCAATAAATTCCATATGAATTAGAAAACGAGTAAAAATTATAAAAATAATAGCAAATGGGTTATACACGCCACAAATTTCGAGGCTGACTTGTTTACGCAAGGCTTTGTCAGTCAACACACGATTCTAGCAGTAGTGACTGTTGGATTTCCATCCAACGGCCGACGTTCTTCTTCAATCTCTGATCTTCCTGCTCCACCCGCCTAAACTAGCGCCGGCGGGACTACGTGCTCCCTCCTCTTGTGGCCCACTGTGATGCCGCGCAGGCTTCCTCGGCCCACCCTACTCGCTCCGCTGGGCTGGCCGCACACAATCAACTGCCTCCTTATTATGCGAAAAAATGATTACTCCCACTGACATCTGGGGCGCACCGGTTGGGAGGCTGACCTGTGGACCTACTAAGTTGACGTGTACGCAGGGCTTGTCAACTTAGTCAACAAACAATTCTAGCAGCAGTAACCGTTGGATTTGAATCAAACGGTCCTGTTGCTTCTTCAATCGCTGCTCTTCTTGCACCAGCCGCCCAAACCAGCGCCGGCGAGACCGCCTGCTCTTGCCTCCAGTGGCCGTCTGTGCTGCCGTTGAGGCCTCACCACCCCCTACTACTCCCACCGCTAGCCAAGCCCTGTGGCGACGGCAGTCTCACACCGCAGCCGAACCAATGAACCCTTGTACTCCTCTCTGCATGGGCATCCACTACTGCGTCTTCCCCGGCTCCGCGTCGTCCCCTTCATAGGCCTCGCCGTCGTCCACCGCCTTGGTGGTCTCGGCGCGGTGTGGTCAATGTGGTCAACGACCGACTTCCATCAGAAGAGTACTGTACATGGAGAGGCTGACAGCTGGGTCCACAGCCACAACCCAGTTTTTTGTGATTTGCCAAGTAAGTCGCTTTGTCAGGCCTGTTGGGCTGCAAATCTTTCAAGACGAGGAGAGTTTCATTTGGCTGGCCGAGAAAATGGCCTATCAGTAATGAGAAATGGGTTGTACATTTTTAAAACACATCAAACCGGCAATTAGTTTCAAATTCTTTTTTTCATTTCGAGAATTTAAATTGCATTGATTTTTATGTGTGGACAATTTGTTGGATTTTATAATGATATATATTTATTTTTAAAATCAGTTTGAACGTGACTCAAAATTTCAGGATTAAAAAGAGTTCGGACTGCACCGAAATATGCAAAAATTTCGTATATTTTTTTAACCGTGGCCACAATACGGGATGTAATGCTAACAAAAAGAATATGGGCTCCAAAAAAACCTTAAGAATTAGCAAATGGGCTGTAAATTATTAGAAATAATGGCAGATGAGCTGTATGCTGTTTTCCACAGATTTGAGGCTTTCCTAAAAAAAGGTAGACGCACAAGCAGTGACTGTTGGATGTCCATCCAACGGCCGTCGTGTTTCTTCAATCTCTGCTCTTCCTGCTCCAGCCGCTCAAACAAGCGCCGGCGGGACTGCCTGCTCCCTCCTCCCCGCGGCCGGCTGGGCTGCTGCGCAGGCCTCACCGCCCCACCGTACTCCCATCGCTTGCCTAGCCATCCCTCTACTCACCCAGACCTGTTGTTATTCTCCAGCGACGGCAGACGAACCAATAAACCCTCATACAGTCGTACTCCCCTCCGCGTGGGAAACAACTACCGAGTGTTCCCTGGCTCTGTGTCGTTCCCTTCCTAGGCCTCGCCGTCGTCCACCGCCCTGGTGCTCTCGGCGCGGCCTGGTCAACGTGGTCAATGACCGACATGCATCTAAAGTGGACTGTGCATGGAGAGGCTGACAGCTAGGTCCACGGCTGCACGCAAGGAAATGCCTCCTTATTATGCGCAAATAATGATCCCTCCACCTGATATCTGGGACCCATCGAAAGGGCATCTGTATTTCGAGAAAAAACGTTACCGCCGCTGACAGCTCAGACCCACCAGCTATATCTTTGCACGCAAGGAAGTGCCTCCTTATTACGCACAAAAAATGAATACTCCCCTGCTAGCTAGGACCCAGTATAGCGGTAGGCTGACTTGTGGGCCTACTAAGTTGACGGGGATGGAGGGCTTTGTCAACTTAGTCAATATGCACGATTCTAGCTCCATTGACCGTACGATGTCCATCCAACGACCGTAGTGCTTCTTCAACCTCTGGTCTTCTTGCTCCAGCTGCCCAAACCAGCGACGGTCGTGCCTCGTGCTCCTGCCTCCCGTGGCCGGCAGCGATGCGGCGGAGGCCTCACCGCCCCTTACTACTCCCACCACTGGCCAGGCCATCCCTCTACTCACCCACACCCCCTGTTATTCTGCGGCGACGACAGCCTCACACCGCAGCGAACCAGCGAACCCTCATACTCCTCTATGTGTGGGCATCCACTGTCGCGTCATCCCTGGCTCCGCGTCGTCCCCTTCCTAGGCCTCGCCGTCGTCCACCGCCCTGGTGCTCTTGGCTCGGCGTGGTCAACATGGTCAAGGAACGGCTTCCATCGGACATGGACTGTACGTGGAGAGGCTGACAGCTGGGTCCACAGCCGCAGCAAGGAAGTGCCTCCTTATTACGCGTAAAATAAATATTCCTCAACCTGACAGCAGGGACCCACCGGACGGTCCATCATATTTCGCGAAAAAACGTTTCCCCCTGACTGCTGGGACCCACCAGCTACATCTTCGCACACAAGGAAGTGCCACCGGGCCAAAAAAAGATTGCCTCCCTGACTGCTGGGACCCACCAGCTACATCTTCGCATGCAAGAAAGTGCCTGACAGTCGGGACCCACCTGGTCGAAGCATACGTAGCGTTGTCATTCTGGTCGCGAATGTGTACATACATATTGGTCGATGTAGAGGCGCACACGTGTCGTAGTAGAGGCGCGCACGTAGCATGTACACGTACGTACAGCGGCCAGGGTGCAAGAAAGTAAATACGACCACGTACGTACATACGAGCGGGGTCTCGAACGCCTACTCGCGCGTACGTACGGCCAGGGCTCGTGTGCATGGCTGGGTCGAAACGGAGAAACAGCGATGTCGTCGTGTTCATGGGGAGCCAACCGGCTGGGTCGGAACGGAATGCGTCGTCGTGTTCATCGGGAGGGCTTGGATGGAACAGCTGACGGAAATGAGGCCTGGCGTACCGCAGAACGGAGGAAACGCCCTTGTGTTCGATCGGCCATGTTCGAAACGGGATCCTGTTCATCGGGAGGGGTCTGGCGTACCACAAAACGGAGGATACGGACCTCCTACGGTCGAAACGGGGGTCCTGTTGATCGGGAGGGGTGTGGCGTACCGCAAAACGGTGGAAACGGACTTGTGTTGGAGCGCTACGGTCGAAACGGGGGTCCTGTTCATCGAGAGGGGTGTGGCGTACCACAAAATGGGACTCCACGGGATACTTTTCATCTCCACCGTGGACCCCTCCAGCCTCCACGGGCTACTGTTCATCCACTGTCGACCTCCTCCAGCCTCCACCTGCGGCAGTTCATCCACGGGCTCCTGTTCATCCAGCCTCCACCGCGCGCTACTCCACCGGCTACTATTCAACCAGCCCTATCCACGGGCTCCTGTTCAACCACCCCTCCACGGGATACTTTTCATCCTGCCCTCCACCGTCTACTGTTCATCCTGCCCTCCACGGGGTGATCCTGTTCATCCTACCCTCCATGGGGTCTTGTTCATCCAGCCCCAACCGACTTGATCGATCGGGGTACTGTTCATCCACCCCCACCGGGAACTGTTCATCCACCCCCCCCCCCCCCCCCGCAACGCTCACTGTTCATCCAGAGGGAGCATCAATCGGGTTCAGTTAGAAGCAGTAGCGAAGGAATCGCTCGATCGGGTTCAGTTAACAGCCATCGATCGATCGCTCGGGTTCAGTAACGCGTAGCCTGCAGTGCAATCGCTCAGGTTCAGTTAGAGCCCAATGCCTCGCTCGGGTTCAGTTAGAGGCCAACACCTCGCACACACTGATAACCCACAAGTATAGGGGATCTATCGTAGTCCTTTCGATAAGTAAGAGTGTCGAACCCAATGAGGAGCAGAATGAAATGATAAGCGGTTTTCAGCAAGGTATTCTCTGCAAGCACTGAAATTATAGGTAATAGATAGTTTTGTGATAAGATAATTTGTAACGAACAACAAGTAACAAAAGTAAATAAAGTGCAGCAAGGTGGCCCAATCCTTTTTGTAGCAAAGGACAAGCCTGGACAAACTCTTACATAGAGAAAAGCGCTCCCGAGGACACATGGGAATTATCACCAAGCTAGTTTTGATCACGTTCATATGATTCGCGTTCGGTACTTTGATAATTTGGTATGTGCGTAGACTGGTGCTTGGGTACTGTCCTTACTTGGACAAGCATCCCACTTATGATTAACCTCTATTGCAAGCATCCGCAACTACAACAAAAGTATTAAGGTAAACCTGACCATAGCATGAAACATATGGATCCAAATCAGCCCCTTACGAAGCAACACATAAACTAGGGTTTAAGCTTCTGTCACTCTAGCAACCCATCATCTACTTATTACTTCCCAATGCCTTCGTCTAGGCCCAAATAATGGTGAAGTGTCATGTAGTCGACGTTCACATAAAACCACTAGAGGAGAGACAACATACATCTCATCAAAATATCGAACAAATACCAAATTCACATGACTACTAATAGCAAGACTTCTCCCATGTCCTCAGGAACAAACGTAACTACTCACAAAGCATATTCATGTTCATAATCAGAGGGGTATTAATATGCACATAGGATCTGAACATATGATCTTCCACAAAATAAACCAACTAGCATCAACTACAAGGAGTAATCAACACTACTAGCAACCTACAGGTACCAATCGCAGAATTAGAGACAAGAATTGGATACAAGAGATGAACTAGGGTTTGAGAGGAGATGGTGCTGGTGAAGATATTGATGGAGATTGGCCCCCTCCCGATGAGAGGAGCGTTGATGATGTCGATGGTGATGATTTCCCCCTCCTGGAGGGAAGTTTCCCCAGTAGAACAACTCCGCCAGAGCCCTAGATTGGTTCCGCCTCATGGCGCCGGAGTCTCGTCCTGAAAGCTTGCTTATGATTTTTTTCCTCAATGAAAGACTCCATATAGTAGAAGATGGGCATCGGAGGGCCACCGGGGGACCCACGAGGCAGGGGGGCACGCCCCCCACCCTCGTGGTTGGTGAGTGGCCCCCCTCTGGTACTTCTTGCGCTCAGTATTTTTTATATATTCTAAAAATAACTTCCGTGAAGTTTCAGGACTTTTGGAGCTGCGCAGAATAGGTCTCTAATATTTGCTCCTTTTCCAGCCCAGAACCCCAGCTGCCGACGTTCTCCCTCTTTATGTAAACCTTGTAAACTAAGAGAGAATAGGCATAAGTATTGTGACATAATGTGTAATAACATCCCATAATGCAATAAATATCGATATAAAAGCATGATGCAAAATGGACGTATCAACTCCCCCAAGCTTAGACATTGCTTGTCCTCAAGCGAAAGCCGAAATCAAAAAATATGTCCACATGTTTAGAGATAGAGGTGTCGATAAAATAAAATACGGACATGAGGGAATCATGATCATTCTTAGAAAAACAACTTATATAATTATTGTCATATGATCTCTTATGCTAAAGTAACAATTCAATCACAATTTCAAGTATGAATCATAAACTTCATTGAGAACCAACAAACTCTAATCTCAGTCATTGAGGCAATTGCAATTTATCATAACATAAGAAAGAGTCAATATAAGAGCTTTTCAGCAAGTCCACATATTCCACCATCTTTTAGTCTTTCACAATTGCTAACACTCACGCAATATTTATGGGTATGAAGTCTTAATCGGACACAGAGAAAGATAGGGGCTTATAGTTTTGCCTCCCAACATTTTACCTCAAGGGTAATGTCAACAATAATAGCTCATGAAAACTCACATCCAATTAGCCATATATTACCAGGATCTTTCCAACATATTGTGCTTGCCAAAATATAAAATGAAAAAAAGTAAAGGTGAAGATCACCTTGACTCTTATGTAAGGTGGGAGATAAAAGTAAAAGATAGGCCCTTCACAGAGGGAAGCAGAGGGCGTCATGCGCTTTTATGGTTGGATGCACAAAATCTTAATGCGAAAGAACGTCACTTTATGTTGCCACTTGTGATATGGACATTTATTATGTAGTCCGTCGCTTTTATTTCATCCATATCACAAGATCGTATAAAGCTTATTTTCTCCCACACTAATAAGTCATACATATTTAGAGAGCAAATTTTATTGCTTGCACCGATGACAACTTACTAGAAGGATCTTACTCAATCCATAGGTAGATATGGTGGACTCTCATGGCAAAACTGGGTTTAAGGGTATTTGGAAGCACAAGTAGTATCTCTACTTGGTGCAAAGAATTTGGCTATCATGATGGGAAAGGCAAGCTCAATCATGTTGGATGATCCATGACAATGTAATTTATCTCAGATGTAAGAAAACATAACCCATTGCATCGTATTCCTTGTCCAACGTCAACTCTTTAGCATGTAATATTTTAATGAGTGCTCACAATCATAAAAGATGTCCAAGATAGTGTATTTATATGTGAAGACCTCTCTTTCTTTATTACTTCCTATTAATTGCAACGATGACCGAAACTATGTTTGTCAACTCTCAACAACTTTTATTCACCATGCTCCTTATATGTGAGCTCATTACTCCCCATAATATCCATATGATCTCTTTTATTCTTTTTATTTCTTCTCTTTTATTTTATTCCCTCAAGATCATAGCAAAATCATCAAGCCCTTGACTCAACACTAATATTTATTATATAGCTCACGGACTCGATTACATAGAGGGATCATAAAGCAAAACTCAAAACTTGATCATACTAAAAACTTTTATTCTACTAGATCAAAAGGATCGAACTAAGAAAAACGGTAAAGATAGGAGTGTGATGGTGATACGATACCGGGGCACCTCCCCCAAGCTTGGCAGTTGCCAAGGGGAGTGCCCATACCCATGTGATTATATCTCTTTTGCCGGTGATGGAGTTGGAGTTGTTGATGATGTAGGCTTGTCGTCCCTCTTCCAAGGCATAGGCTCACCATCATAGAAGGATGATCGAGTCTCCTGAGTCCTCAAATCTGCAGCCAAACTCATCCTTTTGAATCTATATTCATACT
The DNA here is from genome assembly GCF_003073215.2 of Triticum urartu. NCBI lineage: Eukaryota > Viridiplantae > Streptophyta > Magnoliopsida > Poales > Poaceae > Triticum > Triticum urartu. The sequence continues at coordinate 441,632,728 of NC_053027.1, forward strand.
CACAGTTTTGATTTTGCAGGTCATAGATCTGGGCTTGGAGGTGCTCGATTTTCTCATGAAGCTTGAAGATGGCCTCCCCAATGTCCTTGACGTCCATCTTGTGGTTGTTGGTGAACTCCGTGATCATAATGTGATTGGAGTTGAGTCCACGCTCCACCATCTCCTGACACTTGAAAACTTGTTGCTCCAATGCCTCGAGCCTTGCCTCCGTGCTTCCGGTCTTCCTTGGTCCCTCAACATCACAGAGGTGCAACAACCCCTCACGCATCTCAATGATTTGAGGGTGTTGCAGCACCTCCGCGAGGTAGGGGTTGATGACCTTCTTGAAGAACTTGTCCTTGGGGGCACTTGAAGACGACATGACGACCTAGATCTGTAAGAAAAACAGCTCAAAACAAAGACGATAGATATTTGCGTGATACAAGAGCCAAAACCTCCAGGAGATTATATAATGAATTTTTACCGACCAAAATACGTAACGTGCAAGAAAACGGAGTCCGGAGAGCGCACAAGGTGCCCATGAGGCAGGGGGTGCGCCTAGGGGGGTAGGGCGTGCCCTCCACCCTCGTGGAGCCCTCATGTCCTTCCCGGACTGCTTCTTATTTTCTATGTTTCCAAATATTCCAAAACAGAGAAAATTTGCCATTAGAACTGTTTTGGAGTCGGTTTACTTACTGTACCACATACCTATTCCTTTTCGGAGTCTAAAATGTTCAGGAAAGTGTCCCTTATGTATTCCTCCGGGGTTACGGTTTCAATAACATTGGTTTCAACATTTATAGGATTACCTGAGATATAATGTTTGATTCTTTGACCGTTCACCACCTTCGGATTCGTGCCTTCGAAGTTGTTGATTTTTATGGCACCGGGACGATAGACCTCCTCGATAACGTAAGGACCTTCCCATTTAGAGAGAAGTTTTCCTGCAAAATATTTTAAACGAGAGTTGTATAGCAATACATAATCACCTACATTAAACTCATGCTTTTGTATCCTTTTGTCATGCCATCTTTTAACTTTTTTTAAACAATTTGGCATTCTCATAGGCTTGGGTTCTCCATTCATCAAGTGAGCTAATGTCATATAACCTTTTCTCACCGGCAAGTTTGAAATCATAATTGAGCTCTTTAATAGCCCAATAAGCCTTATGTTCTAGTTCGAGAGGTAAGTGACATGCTTTACCATAAACCATTTTATACGGAGACATACCCATAGGATTTTTATATGCAGTTCTATAGGCCCATAATGCATCATAAAGTTTCTTGGACCAATTCTTTCTAGATCTATTAACAGTCTTTTGAAAAATTAATTTGAGTTCTCTATTACTCAATTCTACTTGACAACTAGACTGTGGGTGATAAGGTGATGCAATTCTATGATTAACATCATACTTAGCAAGCATTTTACGGAAAGCACCATGAATAAAATGTGAACCACCATCAGTCATTAAATATCTAGGGACTCCAAACCTCAGAAAAATAACTTCTTTAAGCATCTTAATAGAGGTGTTATGATTAGCACTACTAGTTGGAATAGCTTCTACCCACTTAGTAACGTAATCAACAACAACTAAAATATGTTTATATCCATTAGAGGAAGGAAAATGTCCCATATAATCAAAGCCCCAAACATCAAATGGTTCAATAACAAGTGAATAATTCATATGCATTTCTTGACGTCTACTAATATTACCAATTCTTTGACATTCATCACAAGACAAGACAAACTTACGGGCATCCTTGAAGAGAGTAGGCCAATAAAAACCGGATTGCAATACCTTATGTGCAGTTCTATCTCCAGCATGGTGTCCTCCATAAGCCTCGGAGTGACACTTGCGTAGGATCTGTTCCTGTTCATGCTCAGGTACACAACGTCTAATAATACCATCTACTCCTTTATAAAGATGTGGGTCATCCCAAAAGTAATGTCTCAAATCATAGAAGAACTTTTTCTTTTGCTGGTATGTGAAACTAGGTGGTATAAATTTAGCAACAATATAATTAGCATAATCAGCATACGAAGGAGCAGTTCGAGAAGCATTTATGACATTTAATTGTTCATCAGGAAAGCTATCATCAATAGGTAGTGGGTCATCAAGAACATTTTCTAACCTAGACAAGTTGTCTGCAACGGGGTTCTAGCTCCCTTTCTATCAATAATATGCAAATCAAATTCTTGTAGCAAGAGAACCCATCTAATAAGTCTAGGTTTAGCATCTTTCTTTTCCATAAGGTATTTAATAGCAGCATGATCCATGTGAATAGTTACTTTAGAATCAACAATATAAGGTCTGAACTTATCACAAGCAAATACAACTGCTAAGAATTCTTTTTCAGTAGTAGCATAATTTCTCTGGGCATTGTCTAGAGTTTTACTAGCATATTGAATAACATTTAGTTTCTTATCAACTCTTTACCCTAGAACAACACCTACAACATAATCACTAGCATCGCACATAATTTCAAAAGGTAAATTCCAATCAGGTGGCTGAACAATAGGTGCAGAGATCAATGCTTTCTTAAGTATTTCAAATGCTTCTACACAATCATTATCAAACACGAACGGTGTATCTTTGTAATAAATTAGTCAGAGGCCGAGAAATTTTTGAGAAGTCCTTAATGAAACTCCTATAAAAGTTGGCATGACCAAGGAAACTTCTTATACCTTTGATGTCCTTGGGACACGACATCTTTTCAATAGCATCAACTTTAGCTTTATCAACTTCAATGCCTCTTTTAGAAATTTTGTGCCCCAAGACAATACCTTCATTAACCATAAAGTGGCACTTCTCCCAATTCAAGACAAGGCTAGTTTCTTCACATCTCTGCAAAACTCGATCAAGGTTGCTTAAGCAATCATCAAAAGAGGATCCATAAACGGATAAATCATCCATGAATACCTCACATATCTTTTCACAAAAATCAGAAAATATAGCCATCATGCATCTTTGAAAGGTAGCAGGTGCATTGCATAAACCAAAAGGCATACGTCTATAAGCAAAAGTACCGAAAGGGAAAGTAAAAGTGGTCTTAGATTGATCATCAGCTGATACAGGTATTTGAGAGAAACCAGAATAACCATCTAGAAAGCAAAAATGTGTATGTTTGGATAATCTTTCTAGCATTTGATCAATAAAAGGTAAGGGGTAATGATATTTTTAGTAGCCTTATTTAATTTGCGGAAATCAATTACCATCCTATAACATGTAATAATTCTTTGTGGAATCAATTCATCTTTATCATTAGGAACAACAGTAATACCTCCCTTCTTAGGAACACAACGAACATGACTTACCCACTGACTATCAACAACAAGATAAATTATACCTGCCTCAAGGAGCTTTAGTATTTCTTTCTTACCACTTCTTTCATCTTAGGATTCAGTCGTCGTTGGTGATCAATAACTGGTTTGGTATCTTTTTCCAAATTTATTTTCTGTTGACATAGAGTGGGACTAATGCCCTTAAGATCATCAAGAGTATATCCAATAGCAGCACGGTGCTTCTTTAGAGTTTTCAATAATTTTTCTTCCTCCTCTGAAAGGTTAGCACTAATAATAACAGGATATATCTTCTTTTCATCAAGATAAGCATATTTGAGAGTATCAGACAATGGTTTAAGCTCAAATACGGGATCACCCTTGGGTGGAGGAGGATCCCCTAAGATTTCAACAGGCAAGTTGTGTTTCAGAATAGGTCCCTATTTAAAGAACACCTCATCTATTTCCCTTCTTTCATTCATAAACATACCATTTTCATGGTCTAGCAAATATTGTTCTAAAGGATCACTAGGAGGTACGGCAATAGAAGCAAGACCAATAATTTCATATTTACTAGGCAATTCCTCTTCACGGTGTTGTCTACGAAATTTAGAAAAGTTGAACTCATGAGACATATCACCTAAACCAATAGTAACAACATCCTTTTTGCAGTCTATCCCATCATTAACAGTGTTTAAGAAGGGTCTACCAAATATAATGGGACAAAAGTTATCTTGTGGGGAACCAAGAACAAGAAAATCAGCAGGATATTTAGTTTTCCCACACAAGACTTCAACATCTCTAACAACCCCAATTGGTGAAATAGTATCTCTCTTGGCAAGTTTAATTGTGACATCAATATGTTCTAACTCAGCAGTTGCAATATCAAGCATAATTTCTTTGTATAAGTCAATAGGTATTGCACTAGCACTAGCACCCATACCACACAAGCCATGATAGCAATGATGTCCTATTTTAACAGAAATAATAGGCATGCCTACCACATGTCTATGTTTATCTTTAGCACAAGGTTTAGCAATTCTAGCAGTTTCATCACAGAAATAAATAACATGCCCATCAATATTATCAGCCAAGAGATCCTTAACAATAGCAATATTAGGTTCAACTTTAACTTGCTCAGGAGGTGTATAGGTTCTAATATTGCTTTTACGAACCACCGTTGAAGCTTTAGCATGATCTTTTATCCTAATAGGAAAATGTGGTTTCTCAACATAAGAAGTAGGAACAATAGGATCATTATAAGTAATAGTCTTTTCTTCAACTTTAATAGGTGCAACTACTTTTACTTCAATGGGCGGATTATATTTAAACCACTTCTCCTTAGGGAGATCAACATGAGTAGCAAAAGATTCACAGAAAGAAGCTACTATCTCAGAGTCAAGTCCATATTTAGTGCTAAATTTACGGAAAACATCGGTATCCATAAAAGATTTAACACAATCAAACTTAGGTGTCATACCTCACTCCTTACCTTTGTCGAGATCCCAATATTCAGTGTTGCGTTTAATTTTTTCCAATAAATCCCATTTGAATTCAATAGTCTTCATCATAAAAGAGCCAACACAAGAAGTATCGAGCATGGTGCGATTGTTATCAGAAAGCTGAGCATAATTTTTTTGAATAATCATTTCTATTGAGAGCTCATGATTGGGGCATGAATATAACATTGATTTAAGCCTCCCCCAAGCTTGAGCGATGCTTTCTCCTTCGCGAGGCCAAAAATTATATATATAATTACGATCACGATGAACAAGATGCATAGGATAAAAATTCTGATGAAATTCCAATTTCAATCGTTTGTAGTTCCATGATCCCATATCATCACATAGCCTATACCATGTCAATGCATATCCCTCCAAAGATAAAGGGAAGACCTTCTTCTTGATAACATCATCGAGCATACCTGCAAGCTTAAATAATCGACAAACTTCATCCACATATATTAGGTGCTCATTAGGATGTAATGTTCCATCTCCTGCAAAAGGATTAGATAGCAGTTTTTCTATCATACCCGAAGGAATTTCAAACTAGACATTTTCATTTTCAGTAGGTTCAGTAGGTTGAGTAGGTTGAGGAGCAACTCTTTGCTCTACTAGTCGAGGTGAATATACCCCGAACAAGCCCCTCAGAGGATTACTTTCCATAGTAACAAGTGACAGTAAATTTCAGCACACTATATAAATTTTTCCTTACCAAATTCCAACTACCAAAGGCGCTTCACTCCCCGGCAACGACGCCAGAAAAGAGTCTTGATGACCCACAAGTATAGGGGATCTATCGTAGTCCTTTCGATAAGTAAGAGTGTCGAACCCAACGAGGAGCAGAAGGAAATGATAAGCAGTTTTCAGCAAGGTATTTTCTGCAAACACTGCAATTATAGGTAATAGATAGTTTTGTGATAAGATAATTTGTAACAAACAACAAGTAAAAAAAGTAAATAAAGTGCAGCAAGGTGTCCCAATCCTTTTTGTAGCAAAGGACAATCTTGGACAAACTCTTATATAGAGAAAAGCGCTCCCGAGGATACATGGGAATTATCGTCAAGCTAGTTTTCATCACGTTCATATGATTCGCGTTCGGTACTTTGATAATTCGGTATGTGGGTGGACCGGTGCTTGGGTACTGTCCTTACTTGGACAAGCATCCCACTTATGATTAACCTCTATTGCAAGCATCCGCAACCACAACAAAAGTATTAAGGTAAACCTAACCATAGCATGAAACATATGGATCCAAATCAGCCCCTTACGAAGCAATGCATAAACTAGGGTTTGAGCTTCTGTCACTCTAGCAACCCATCATCTACTTATTACTTCCCAATGCCTTCCTCTAGGCCCAAATAATGGTGAAGTGTCATGTAGTCGACGTTCACATAAAACCGCTAGAGGAGAGACAACATACATCTCATCAAAATATCGAACGAATACCAAATTCACATGACTACTAATAGCAAGACTTCTCCCATGTCCTCAGGAACAAACGTAACTACTCACAAAGCATATTCATGTTCATAATCAGAGGGGTATTAATATGCACATAGGATCTTAACATATGATCTTCCACCAAATAAACCAACTAGCATCAACTACAAGGAGTAATCAACACTACTAGCAACCTACAGGTACCAATCCCTGAATTAGAGACAAGAATTGGATACAAGAGATGAACTAGGGTTTGAGAGGAGATGGTGCTGGTGAAGATATTGATGGAGATTGGCCCCCTCCCGATGAGAGGAGCATTGATGATGACGATGGTGATGATTTCACCCTCCCGGAGGGAAGTTTCCCCAGCAGAACAGCTCCGCCAGAGCCCTAGATTGGTTCCGCCTCATGGCGCCGGAGTCTCGTCCCAAAAGCTTGCTTATGATTTTTTCCTCAATGAAAGACTCCATATAGTAGAAGATGGGCATCGGAGGGCCACCAGGGGACCCACGAGGCAGGGGGGCACGCCCCCCACCCTTGTGGCTGGTGAGTGCCCCCCCTCTGGTACTTCTTGTGCTCAGTATTTTTATATATTCTAAAAATAACTTCCGTGAAGTTTCAGGACTTTTGGAGCTGCGCAGAATAGGTCTCTAATATTTGCTCCTTTTCCAGCCCAGAACCCCAGCTGCCGACATTCTCCCTCTTTATGTAAACCTTGTAAAATAAGAGAGAATAGGCATAAGTATTGTGACATAATGTGTAATAACAGCCCATAATGCAACAAATATCGATATAAAAGCATGATGCAAAATGGACGTATCACACATGCACGTACGTACGAGAGAAACGCGCATCGCTCGGCCCCCGACCATGCACCGTAACCGGGGACTCCCCGATATTTTCCGCGCCCTCGCTTCTACCACGGTTTTTTCCATCATGGATGGCCCAAAGAATGTCATGCAGCTGCGTCTCCGGCCCGCCCAGGACGAAAAGCCCATTTTCTATCATGATTTTTTGTCATAGAAGTAGGACCCCACCACATCTATGATGATACCTGGTTTTGTCACAATTATCATCATAGAAGTGTAATAAGTATGACAGAAAAAAATTTCGTTCGGCCCAAAATGTCATGGATGTGTCTTTTTTTGTAGTGTTGGGTTGGCCGGTGAGGATGCTCCGGCTGACTTGGATGTCGGAGGAGGGGAAGAAGATCTTAGGCGTCTGGAGATGGAGCCCGAGGTACTGCTCCACTGTGATGGAGGGTTTCGTCATTGGAGCAGCTCCGGTGAGTTGTACGACGCCGAGGCTGAAGCAGGACAAGAGAGACAACGTTAACCTGAGTGGAATTCTAATAGCATCTCCAATAGATGACGTAAAATACATAACCACAAAGTGCTAGATGTATACATCAGCCACTCATCTCTGAACTTAACTGTCGAAACTGAATTTAACTATCGAAACTGCACTTAACTGTCGAAACTGAATTTTGCTGTCGAAATTGAATTTTACTGTCGAAACTGAACGCACTAGAGGTGAGGCTACATGTCAGTCAATTTTGCAGCCATTGGATATGAAATCAAGGGCCTGCAGTTCATCTTCAACCTCCACCCTGTTGAGCCGCCAGCCACCACCGGCCAAACAGCCGCCCCCCGCCGCCCGCGGTCGGCGGTGCGCCGCCCCGCCCACCCCGAAAACACTCCCCACCGCCGCCCCGGCCATCCCTCTACGCCCCCTGTGCCGAGATTTTTCTCCGACGATCCCCACGCCACCGCGCCACCACCGTCGGCGACCACCGCCCCCACCTTGAACCCTAAGATAGATAGTGGGGTACCTCTTTGGCAAGCCCCCCTCCCCGCTGCGGCTGGTTCTTCCTTAACTCGGTGAGCCCCCCCACCCCCTGAAAATCGACTGACCCAAAAGTCGATTCAGTCGACTGAAGTGTACCTAAATTGGAGCAACGTCGCAAGCAAGAGCAAGAGCGAGAGCAGCAGCGCGAGCAAGTGTAGACCAGGTAGGGGAACGAGAGCAAGAGCAGAGCAGCAGCGCGAGCGAGAGCTAAAGCAGTAGCAGCTCCTACTGATGTGGACGTCGCCGCCGAGCGAGCGATGTCATGGAGGAAGTGGCCAACGACGCCGCCGTGGATGGAGCCGTGCCATGTCAGCTCGGGACCGAGGGCCGGCAGCACCATGAGATCGAATCAAGAAGAAAATGCGGCGATTAGTGTACAACCTCTTTGGTGGCGCCGATTAGGCCGCAGCTTCGTCCAAGGAAACGGTGATGATGATGCCCTTCCGGTGGTGCTGGTGAAGACGACGGTGTGGGAATGGAGGTGGCGCAAAAGACGAGGGAACGTCGGGGCAGCTCCTTGGAGGTGGAGGACGGGGTGGCTGAACCGGCGGGATGACCAGATCGACGACGGATCCTCATCCAGTACGGTGGATGAGGGACGACGAGGTGTTGCTATGGACGACGTCGTCGGGGAAGAGGCTCCGGCTGGGTGGCAGACGGAGGAGGGTGTGGGGCTTCGCGGATTTTCCCGGCCTCGGTGTACGAATGGGTGGGCGGATGGGATGGGAGTGGGGAACCATGGCTTAGGGACGCGCTTGTCCGAAATGTGGGGTAAGTTACGAAAGTACCCCCACCGATTTGAGGCAGTTCTTTCGGTTCAGGGGTATCACGGGCATTTCGCGTGTCGGGATTTCACAGGAGGTGGGAGTTTTCGCGCGCATTGTAATTTTGGAATAGCAAGGCGCAGGTTGAGATGGAGGGAGTTGCCGGAGAACAACGAGACAAAGATTTATCTTAAATATTTCGGGGTAACAAGGTGGGAGTTTCGCAGCACGATAGATAGAGACGCTAGCTTGAAATTTCAGCATAACAAGGCGCGGCTTGAAATTTTGGGAGAACAAGCTTAACGTGTACCCAAAAGAAAAAAAGACAATTTAGATTAGTATGATATACTACATACAATGTGTTTAACACGCACAACACACACACAGACACCATTTAGACTAGTAAGGTACACGTGCATTGCACGCATGAGATTTGGCAACCAAATTATGAATAAATACCACATTATAGCATGTAAACTTTGAGTCATATATGCATGATGTAGTTGTTCGTTTAATTCTTATAGTTCATTTCATTCAAAATCATCTATTTTTATATAAGAAAGCTAATCTATTTTAAGATTCGTGGAATTGTGCGTTGTAAGGCATAAAGTAAAAAAAATCATGTAGAAAAACATTTGGGCAATTCTGATATGGAAGATTCTAGAACAAAGAAGAAGTGCTTGTGTTTTGAGGTTTGTGCATTATGTTTAAGTTCAACCATAGAGTCTTCTAGATTGTACAGGTGGCAAAATCTGGTGGAATCTAGATGATATCCAACCACTACTAGCAAAAGGCCTACTAATGGCGCACCGGTTTTGCCTACTAATGGCGCATCACTGGTGCGCCAGTAGTAGCACGCCACTAGTAATTTTTACTAATGGCGCAGCACTAGTGCGCCATTAGTATCTAGTATACTAATGGCGCACCATCCAGTGCGCCATTAGTATATAACACCATGCGCCATTAGTGTGCCTCCCAGGGGCCATATTTAACCATGTGCTTTGGCACACTAATGGCGCACTGCGGATGGATGCGCCATTAGTATACTTGGCATACTAATGGCGCACTCTGTAGTGATGCGCCATTAGTATGAATATTAGTTTTTTTTTACTTTTCTGATTTTTGCACATGTTACAAAATATATTAGTTGACAAAATATAGACAGTAGCACATAGCAACAGCAGATTCATCGAATACAATAGAAGATTAGTCTCCGAATACAATTCATCATATTAGTCTCCGAATTCAAAAGACCGAACAAAGATAAAACATTACAAGTCTCGAGACCGTGAGTATCGAGTTTGTCGGAAGTAATACTAATCCTAACAAGTCCTACTAATCATCATCATACAACTTCTACTCGTTATTCATAACAAGTCATACGATCATCATCTTGATAGTCTTCGAACCAACCCTACTTGATTGTTCTTAGCACATGATCATCAGTATTAGGCAGGACCTAAATACCCTATTTAAGCTAAAATAGCATAAAACAATATAGACCCTGACTCTCCATTATGGAGAATGGAGAACATCCTGTCTCCAATTCTTGCGCTTCGCTTCCTTTTGCTTCCAAGAAGCTCCTTACGACTGTCCATACATTTTTTCCATCCTTTGATTTTCATGTCTCCACTTCTTTTAGAAATCTCGTATGGACAGTTGAGATTCGTAGGACGACCTGGCTGTATGTTCAAAACATTAACACTACCTTTCAGATACATCATATGAGGCACACAATTCTCTGGGATTATCTGTTGAAAAACATAGTAATAAATTCATAGTTAGCAATGATGTACTAGTTTTAGAAGTATGCAAAAGATGCACGGATGTCGTAATAGTAAAAATCTTACCAGGATATCTCCATGGTAGTTACCGTAGTTGAACACATGCACTAGTGGCACGTATTTACCATAATGTTGAGGAGTTTGATTGTAGATATTGTAATTCTCAATGTCAGTACAAAATCCGACCAAATGATTTTTCTCTTTGTAAGTTGTTAATTCGGAGCCATCGGTGTAGTGGGTTTTGTCTACCATCTCCGGCACATTCTTTGAACAATAAAAATAAGTTGTCAATGGAAATAAGTTGTCAACTATTTTGAAATAAACAATATAAATTAGCTAATAACTATGTTTGAGAAACTCACATAGCGGTAGAACAGGAGGCGTATCAATAAGGACCCAAATGTCCATATTGTCTTGGTTGATGTCAGGATTACCAAGATCCATGGTGATAAGCATACCCTCATCAAAACCATACATCTTGCAAAATGCTTCCCAATTTTTGCAACCAAAATGGGTTACGCTCTCAGAATTATATAGATTTACTTCAAAGTCCACATCGTGATGAGTCCTTAGGTGAATTTTCTTTGTTTTAGAAATTTCATGGTCTTCAAAATCCATCCTCTCCAAGACATAGCGTCTTGCATGGCATGGGATAAGCTATACTCGAATTGTAAAAGATGAAAATTACACGTTGAAATAGTTGAAGTCATGCTTAATTATGAAAATAACACTTGTCTTCGTTGTGTACCGTTTCAACTTCGAAGGTCTCCTCAAGCTTAATGCTGAAGCGCCGATCATCGTCCAGGTGAGGCATGTCGCACAGACCTCGATCGTCATGGCACCAGTCGCACTCCGCTGGGAGACTTTCGTCTTCCGATGATGATGACGACATATCCTACGTTCATAATTGAAAACTACATCATTTAGGGTTTGTCGACACCGAGGCATCCTAAAAGCTAAGCTTTTATCATTTAGGGTTTGTCGACGCCGAGGCACCCTAAAAGCCTAAGCTTTCATCATTTAGGTTCTTATCGACACCAAGGCACCCTAAAAGCCAAGGTTTTATCATTTAGGGTTTGTCGACGTCGAGGCACCCTAAAAGCCTAAGCTTTCATCATTTAGGTTTTGTCGATGCCGAGGCACCCTAAAAGCCTAAGCGTACATCATTTAAGTTCTCATCGACACCAAGGCACCCTATAGAAGCCAAGTTAAGTTTTCATCATTTAGGGTTTATCAATGCCGAGGCACCCTAGGTTGGGCCTAATCACTTGGCACTAATCACTTGGCTCTGTTGCCACCTATGTTGGGTTTATCATCTAGGGTTTATCGATGCTAACGAGAATTCTAAGTTGGGCCTAATCACTTGGCTCTATTGCCACCTATGGTTTAATGCAGCAAGAATGGCGGGGCAGTTGATCCTACTTAATTAAGTACTAAGATACCCCGGCCCAGAATTAGTAGCAAGTACCCCATATGTCCGATTTTTAGCAAAGTCATGCTAAAATTCATGGAAAATTTCAGCATGACCTTTGCTAAAAATAAGACATATGGAGTACCCGAATTTTCCGGAACGGAAGTTAATCGACATTCCGACAAACTCAAGGGCCTCTCGGGGTACCTGCAAAATCATCATGACACGATGGTCGGAGACAAAACCCAACAAACTAGCACCACAATGTGCCTCTACTTTCATATGGATGAAAAGGCCACAGACCATATGGTCCTCTGCTTTCATATGGACAAAAATCAGCTCAACTTATGTGAGCTTCCATTCCAGATCTAATAGGTCACCCAACAAAAAATCATGAATAGTTTTAGCTGAAAAAAATCATGGATTGCTGTTAACTGAAAATTAGTGAAAGAAACTGTTGCTGATCATGGATTACTGTTAATTAAAAATAGAGCATCTGGCTTGTCTTATCATGTTCACTAAGTCCACAAAAATGAATAGGTTCAGTAAACTTGAAGTACTCAACACTAAACATGGTTCAGAGCTCACTACACTAAACTACATCGTGCAATGGTTCAGACCTCACTACACTAGAACAAGCTCACTACACTACACTACACTACACATGCTTAAACTCTGAACATAAACAAACACCAGCAATGCAATATGTAAACTACCTCTGTTTCTAGGCAACAAGAGTTATCATCAATGCTTTTGAGTTTATTAAGTACCTTCAGTTCTGAGTTTTAAATGTCAAAAGAGCTTCACAGAATCTTGAATCCTCCAAATCACTCTTAATAGTTCTGCATTGCACAAAGGCAGCAATGAGCCAATGATATCAGTAGCAATAATTGGTGCTTACATTCTCATAACATCAGTATTAGTTAACCAAAATTCAACCTACAGTGTTCTAGTACAGTAAGTAACTCCCAATTCTTTTAATAGAAGCACAATTAACAACACAACTAGGGAGTCTAGGACAATGCCACCAGATAGAATTTGAAGGAAAAACGTTCTTCCAGAACCTTCAAGACACAATCATACATAGAGTGGCTGATCATATAAGCTATATTTAAATAAACATCAACTAAACTTGATGACAAGAAAAAGTACAATCACATTGATACAAACTAGAGCATATAGCAATAGTAAACTGCTGCTCCATATAGCAATAGTAATGCACCTAATCAACATTGTAGAGCATCCTGTTACAAACTTGTTCTGATCCTGCAAATTAATGGGGAGGAAGAACTAGGGAGGGAGGGAATGGTAATGGTTCAGAGAAGAACAATAGTAATGCTCCATATAGCAATAGTAATGCTCCATATGTTTTGATCCATATAGCAAGAAGAACTAGGGAGAGAGGGAATGGGGAGGAAGGGTGGAGAGGGAGGAAGGAGGAGAGGTACCTGGGCGGGCGTGGCCAGTCGCCGGAGGGGTCGGGGTTGGGGTCGGCGGCGGCGTCGAAGGGGTGGCTCGAGGGCGTCCGAGCTCGTCCGGGTCCTTGTAGTCGAAGAGGAAGACGAAGGCGGTCCTCCTGGGCACCTCGGTTGGTCGTGGGGAGGCCGGCGGCCACGTGCTTCGCAGGTCGGGGGGCGCGGGGGCGGCGGCGGGAGGGAGCGGGGGTGGCGGCGCGGGGGAGCCGGAGCGGGTGTGGCGAGGGATGGAAGGGGATCTGGCGAGGGAGATGGAAGGAGGTATCGGGCGAAGGGCCGGGTATCCAGCTATAGAGGGGGGAATGTTAGTAATGGCGCACCATCGAGGGGTGCGCCATAAAAACACTCATAGCAATGGCGCACCATTCTCTGGTGCGCCATTAGTAACTTTTTTTTCTGATAGCAATGGCGCACCCTCCTCTGGTGCGCCATTAGTAACTTCTTTTTTTCATTATTTCTTGTTGCATCTAATAATTTGTTTTTTTATCAAATTTGTTATTTTCATGAGGACTAGAACAAAATATATCATCAAATATCATCAAATTTGTTTTTTTAATATAATCAAATTTGTTTTTTATTTTTAATTGAACATATCATTAAATTTGTTATTTGAAAATATCATCAAATTTGTTATTTGAAAATATTATCAAAAAGCGGGGGAGGGTGCGGGGTGTCGGCGGCCACGGTGGAGCGGGCCGGGGGAGGGTGCAGGGGGTCGGCGGCGGCGGTGGAGCGGGGGAGGGTGCGGGGGGTCGGCGGCGGCGGTGGAGCGGGGGAGGGTGCGGGGGGTCGTCGTCGGCGGCGTGGGTCCGGGCACCGGGGGGAATTAGCTAGGGGGCGAGGGAGAGGGATGAAGGGGATCTGGCGAGAGGGAGGGAATTAGCTAGGGGAGATCTTACTAATGGCGCACCAGCGGTCGGTGCGCCATTCGTAATCTTTTTTTACATAGCAATGGCGCACCAGGCAGAGGTGCGCCATTAGTAATCTTTTTTATATATATAGCAATGGCGCACCAGCCAGAGGTGCGCCATAAGTATTTTTTTGTTGCATGTAATAATTTTTTAGAAAATGAATATGAATATGAAACAGTAATATTTTTTTATAAAAACAGTAATAATTGTTGTTTAACAACAATTGTAGTCTACACTTTTTTATTATTATTTTTTAAAAAATTAAGAGGGGAGAGGAGACGCGGGTGGGATCGAGATCGAGATGGAGGGGGAATCGAGATCAAGATGGAGGGGGATCGAGATCGAGTGTCCTCATGAATATTCAATATTTTATCATATTGAATATGAAAAAATATCATCAAATTTGAAAAAATATTCATGAATTCAAAAAGTGCCCATGAAATTTAAAAATATTCATGATATCAAAAAGTGCCCATGATATTTAAAAATATTCATGATATCAAAATATATACTAATGGCGCACTTCTACAGGGTGCGCCATTAGTAGTTTAAACTAGTAATGGCGCACTGTGAGGCGGTGCGCCATTAGTAGTTTTGCAAAAAAAAAGAATAAAAAAATTCAGTACTGGCGCACTCCATGTCTGGTGCACCATTACTAGTTAGAACTAGTAATGGCGCACCAGAGGTAGGATGCGCCATTAGTATGTATGTAAAAATGAAAAAAAAATTATCACTAGTGGCGCACCAGTTTTCTGGTGCGCCATTAGTGTCTTCCACACTAATGGCGCATCACCAACTGGTGCGCCATTAGTATATAGTAGTGACGCACTACTTCCCTGGTGCGCCATTAGTGTCAATCCTATCTATAGCCCTTTTCCTAGTAGTGAACGGCCAGTAGTGCTCAAATTTGCCAGCTCTGCACAATTGGATTGGCCTCATCCAACGACCATCTTTCAAAGTTAAAGTTATCCGCACACTATATAAAAATATAATATATTTATATAGGGGTATAGATATAGATATGTGATGCGAAAGCCACCCATCATCTCCAATTAGAATAGTGTGTCCATGCACGGATGCAATGTGGCCAAACGTGTCTGCCACCGGTATCTCAAATTCAAACCAGTCTAACCTTGTTCAATGTGTATACATTACAACATGCTCGTTTCCAAACCACACCGTGCAGATCTTCGTTATATTCATGCATGCATGGGTTTCAAACATCATGATCTCTTATTCAAATATTTGAATTCAACTTTACATTGATTATGACCTCACCTAGTCTTTTACACCCACACATTGGTCTTCTCTTTATAATTGTACCACTAACTTTCTCTCGTGCATGCATGCACACACACTACCAGTCGGCATTATCCATCGCACACATGCAATCTTTTTCTACAGGTCGGTCTCCCATGAAGGCACACACACACACACACATCCCCCTCTCCATCATATCGGGCATTCTTTATCTCTCACGTGCATGCGCAAGGATCGATGTTCCTCTATGTGTGTGTGTGTATAGCTAGGTCTTTCATAGTTTTCCACATAAACTGATCAATCTATATATCTAGTGAGGTCTCACCCTCTTTCCCACGTCCACATCGATCAATCTATACCTCTCTATATAGGATTACATATATAGCTAATACACCCACATTAATTATATATCCAGTGCCCCTCTCTCATCATCCATGCCTTTCACTTTATCTCTCAGACGCGCGCACAATGGAGAAGACAGGGGGCAGCAAGGGCCCTGCCCCCCCTAACATCACTATATATCGAGGCTAATATGAATGTGATCATTAGATAATTGCTGGTAAAAATGGTTTAAGTTGATGAATTGGCCCTCCTCGTAAAGGATTAGCAATGCTTGGCCCCCTAGCTCATGGGACATTTTTCATGGCTCCGCCACTGCGCGCAACAGCGCACATTCTCGCCCCCTCTCTCTAAATATCAATCTCGCAGTTGTGCACTCCTTCATAGTATCCCTCCACTCGGCCCCTCGCACCATCTTCTAGCCCCCCACCGGATTTTGCCACATGTACAATCTAGCAGACTCCATGGTTGAACTTAAGCATAATGCACAAATCTCAAAACAACAGTGGTTCTCCTTTGTTCTAGAATCTTCCATATCATAACTTCCCAAACTTTTTTCTAGTTGAATTGCCATTATTTGTTTCTACTTTATGCTTTACAACGCACAATTCTATGAATCATAAAATAGATTAAGGGTTTCTTTGATTCGAATGATTATCGAAGGAATTTTGGAGGATTATAATCCTTAGGAATTTTTCCTATCTTGGTTTTTTGATTCGTAGGATTGTAAACCATAGGAATTTTTTCATATGATTCATTTGCACTAGATTTCATAGGAAACATCCCATCCACTCAAACCTCTTTGAAAGAATTCTGCGTTTTTTCTATGCACAATCAAACACTCGTACCATCCTGTAGGATTCAAAACGACATTCCACTCTAATCCCATGTTCTTCCTATTCCCGCAGTTTGGAAATCCTACGAATCAAAGAGGCCCTAGGTTTTTTTTATAAAAACTAATTGATTTTGAATGAGATGAACTATAAGAATTAAACGAAGGTCTACATCATGCATATATGACTCAGAGCTTACATGCTACAGTGTGGTATTTATTCCTAATTTGGTTGCAAAATCTGACGCGTGCAATGCACATGTTCCTTACTAGTACTTCGAGTATGTGCAAAACACAATGGCACGCTACACAGTGTCTCTCTTATAGTTCATGAAGCCACGTGGCCCATGTGGAGGCGTTGTTGCGACATCCTTGTGTGGATTGATCATAGTGACGTGCTGCTCGTTCCAGAAGAATGTACTCGTCCTCCCTGAGCCGCACTAGCGGTACATGCATGAAGCGAAGATGTGCATGCACGCCACGCACGCACTCATTCCCTCACACGCACACGTGGGTACACGGGCGGGCGCAATTTTGTACCAAGATCCACCCCATGTGATAATTTAACACGTGTAAAGTCCTTCACTTCATTGATGGTCAATTAATACAGCGCATGCAAATTGAGTGGACGTCAGGGCGTGTGACGCCCTCAATTCAACCGTACACTAATCATACACGCAAATGTGTATGATCAAGATCAAGGACTCACGGGAAGATATCACAACACAACTCTAGACACAAATTAAAATAATACAAGCTTTATATTACAAGCCAGAGGCCTCGAGGGATCGAATACACAAGAGTCAGTGGAAGCATCAATATCTGAGTACAGACATAAGTTAAACAAGTTTGCCTTAAGAAGGCTAGCACAAAAGCAACAACGATCGAAAAGGCAAGGCCTCCTGCCTAGGAGCCTCCTAACTACTCCAAGTCGTCAGCGGCTGTCGGTGTCAAAACCGGTGGATCTCGGGTAGGGGGTCCCGAACTGTGCGTCTAAGGCGGATGGTAACAGGAGGCAGGGGACACGATGTTTTACCCAGGTTCGGGCCCTCTAGATGGAGGTAAAACCCTATGTCCTACATGATTATTCTTGATAATATGAGTAGTACAAGAGTTGATCTACCACGAGATCGGAGAGGCTAAACCCTAAAAGCTAGCCTATGGTATGATTGTATGTTGTCCTACGGACTAAAACCCTCCGGTTTATATAGACACCGGAGGGGGCTAGGGTTACACAAGTTTGGTTACAAAGGAGGAGATATACATATCCGTATTGCCTAGCTTGCCTTCCACGCCAAGTAGAGTCCCATCCGGACACGGGACGAAGTCTTCAATCTTGTATCTTCATAGTCCAACAGTCCGGCCAAAGGTCATAATCCAGCTGTCCGAATACCCCCTAATCCAGGACTCGCTCAGTAGCCCCCGAACCAGGCTTCAATGATGATGAGTCCGGCGCGCAGTATTGTCCTCGGCATTGCAAGGCGGGTTCTTCTCCAAATTTCGAATGTTTGTTAAGCAGTGTCCGGCCCCATAAATGTAGGACCTCTTGGCTTCTGCGCCCAATAAGGGCTATCTTCCATGCGTCGAATGAATACGAGGCGCCAGGGAATTTTTACATTCGCCCCCCTAGCTAGATAAATAAATTGTCTATTAAAGGGACGGGGATTCTTAGATCCAATCCACACCATCCACCCCCAGCGAGAATCCATCAAAGCGCGCTTCGGAAAGATCCACTCCAGCATGGCCGACCTCCGCAGCTCCTCCTCTCACCCCCGTAGTCCTAAGCCCGGTGATTGGGAGAGGTGTTCTGTCCCACACAGTCGATTAGTCGAACCGCAGACCAAGGGATTTCTCCCTCCAGCGTATATGGTTCCCGTCCGAGCCGGGCTCGCCACCTACAATGGCGGGGAGCAAGCGGAGAGCTTCCCTAGTCCCTCTACGGGGTTGCGGGTATGCGTTTTCCCTTACTTATTAAGGGGACTCGGATTTCCAATTCATCCGTTCCTCCGTGGGCTCCTGGAGTTTTACGGCCTCCAACTGCATAATTTCACCCCTACTTCCATATTACACATCGCCGGCTATGTCGCCCTCTACGAGTTATTCTTGGGCTGCAAGGCTCATTTCGAGCTGTGGAAAAGGTTATTTTGCCTCGTCCCCCACACACAGAAGGGGTCACTTTATCAAGTGGGTGGAGCCGAAATATGGCGCATCGCCGAAACCGGATACCTATCCGGTACTCCGAAGAAGACGTCCGAAGACTGACCTTCAGAATGGTTTTATATGGAGGACGTCCCCCTTCCAGACCCTGTTCGGCGGGGTCTTCCTGAGTTCAACAATGCTCCTCTAAAGAAACGCCGAAGTTGGCGCCCACGGAGCCCCCAGGAGGAAGTCAATGGAGAAGTCCTTTACCTGATGAACCGGATTAAAGCGCTGGCTCAATCAGGGCTGACAGTAATCGAGGTTATGTCAATATGCATAATGCGGGGAGTGCAGCCACTTCAATATCGAGGGCATCCCCTGTGGTGTTTTAACGGGGAAGATGATGCCACCCGTTCCGGGCATAAGGGTCCGGATAACGCTGCTGCTTTAGCAAAAATTCTGTCCGAGTTGTTCAAGGGAGAGGAAGAGGAGTTCATCCGCATCAAGCCACGGGAAGGATTCTCCATGTACAACCCTCCAAGCTGGGTGAGTTATATCTCCTCACTCCCATTCTTCCCGCATTCTCTATCGTAGGTACTCACCTTGCCATCTTGCGGCAGGAACTGCGAAAAGCCATAATGGAGGTCAGCAGCCCATCTCCACAACCAGAGGACCCTGACCGGGCCCTCGGTCCCAGACTCGAAGAAGATCCGTACATATTCGTGAAGCTGATAAACCAGCAGTTCTATCAATTAAGCTGTGATGACGCCATGGTGGCCATTACGGCCGACTATCCCGGACTGCTTCCTACGTCGCATGTAAGAAAAACCAAAAATCCCAACTCCAAAAACTAGGATCCCCTTTTAGACACTTCACCTACCATATACATATGGTGTTTTACAGGGAAGGCCTTTGGGACGCCGTGCCGAACCCGTAGCAACTCGCCAACAAGAGGCACCGAGGCCGGGCAGGCCAAAAAGGAAGGCGGTCAGGACGGAGATGCCGGCGCAGAGGTATGACAAAAACCCCGCTCCGTGGTTGTCGTCTTTCTCAAAATGTAATGACGTCATGTTTCTTTAAGAGAAAAACGCTCGCCGGAATATGTCCGGTGAGGCTGCTGATACATCTCCAACGTATCTATAATTTTTAATTGCTCCATGCTATATTATCTACTGTTTTGGACTATATTGGGCTTTATTTTCCACTTTTATATTATTTTTGGGACTAACTTATTAACCGGAGGCCCAGCCCAGAGTTGCTGTTTTTTTGCCTATTTCAGTGTTTCGAAGAAACGGAATATCAA
This sequence comes from Triticum urartu, assembly GCF_003073215.2. Taxonomy (NCBI): domain Eukaryota; kingdom Viridiplantae; phylum Streptophyta; class Magnoliopsida; order Poales; family Poaceae; genus Triticum; species Triticum urartu. Next base: position 441,652,994 of record NC_053027.1, read on the forward strand.
ACGGAGTCCAAACGGAATAAACCTTTCTGGAACGTGATTTTCTTCCCGAATATGACCCAGGAGACTTGGACCCTACGCCAAGGAAGCTTCGAGGTGGGCACGAGGTAGGGGGCGCGCCCTATACCCCCAGGAGCGCCCCCACCCTCATGGGCCCACCGAAGCTCCACCGACATACTTCTTCCTCCTATATATACCTACGTACCCCCAAACGAACAGAGACGAAGCCAAAAACCTAATTCCACCGCCACAACTTTCTGTATCCACGAGATCCCATCTTGGGGCCTGTTCCGGAGCTCCGCCGGAGAGGGCCGTCATCATGGAGGGCTTCTACATCATCATAGCCTCTTCGATGAAGTGTGAGTAGTTTACCTCAGACCTTCGGGTCCATAGTTATTAGCTAGATGGCTTCTTCTCTCTTTTTGGATCTCAATACGAAGTTCTCCCCCTCTCTTGTGGAGATCTATTCGATGTAATCTTCTTCTTTTTTGTGGTGTGTTTGTTGAGACCGATGAATTGTGGGTTTATGATCAAGTCTATCTATGAATAATATTTGAATCTTCTCTGAATTCTTTTATGTATGATTAGTTATCTTTGCAAGTCTCTTCGAATTATCAGTTTGGTTTGGCCTACTAGATTGGTTTTTCTTGCCATGGGAGAAGTGCTTAGCTTTGGGTTCGATCTTGCGGTGTCCTTGACCAGTGACAGAAGGGGCAGCAAGGCACGTATTGCATCGTTGCCATTGAGGATAACAAGATGGGGTTTACTTCATATTGCATGAATTTATCTCTCTACATCATGTCATCTTGCTTAAAGCGTTACTCTGTTTTTAACTTAATACTCTAGATGCATGCTGGATAGCGGTCGATGAGTGGAGTAATAGTAGTAGATGCAGAATCGTTTCGGTCTACTTGTCACGGACGTGATGCCTATATACATGATCAGGCCTAGATATTCTCATAACTATGCTCAATTCTGTCAATTGCTCAATATTAATTTGTTCACCCACCGCAGAATACTTATGCTCTTGAGAGAAGCCACTAGTGAAACCTATGGCCCCCGGGTCTATTCTCATCATATCAATCTCCATCACCTTAATTTTGCTTTGCTTTTTTACTTTGCCTTTTACTTTTCACTTTGCATCTCTATACCAAAAATACCAAAAAAAATTATATCTATCAGATCTCACTCTCGTAAGTGACCGTGAAGGGATTGACAACCCCTAATCGCATTGGTTACGAGTAGCTATCATTTTGTGCAGGTACGAGGGACTTGAGTGTGGCCTCCTACTGGATTGATACCTTGGTTCTCAAAAACTGAGGGAAATACTTACTCTACTCTGCTGCATCATCCTTTCCTCTTCGGGGAAATCCAACGCAAGCTCAAGAGGTAGCAAGAAGAATTTCTGGCGCCGTTGCCGGGGAGTCTACGCAAAAAGTCAACATACCAAGTACCCATCACAATCCCTATCTCTCGCATTACATTAGTTGCCATTTGCCTCTTGTTTTCCTCTCCCCCACTTCACCCTTGCCGTTTTATTCGTCCTCTCTTTCTCAATCTCCTTCTCCTTCTCTTTCTCCGTTTGCCTTTTTTTTGCTTGCCCTTTTGTTTGCTCATGTGTTGGATTGCTTGTTTGTCACGATGGCTCAACCGAGATTTGGTGATCTTCACCTTAAAAGGTTAGAGGAGATCGAAAACAACGTTAGGAAGTTTATGGTTTTGCAATTTGAGCATAATAATTTCTTTAGAAACGAGCTTAAGGAACAAAAAAGTTTTATGAGTTATATGAATAAAGAGCATGATGATATGTCTAAAGAATTTGATGGTATAAGATCCCAAATTGCTCGTCTAGAAAAGATGGTATAAGATCCCATATTTCGGATATGCAAGCCACTTTAGTCAATAAGATGGCCGCTAAACCGAATTCCTATGAAAATCAAGATGAGGATCTAAAAATTATTGATGTGTCTCCTATCAAATCTTTGTTTTGCAATATGAATCTTGATGAAACTGAATATAATCTTCCTTTACCTAGAAGGCGTTCTAAAAATTCGGAGTATTTAGATCTTTATGATGAAATTGATGAAAGTGGGATTGAAAGAAATAAAAATCTAGATGTTGCTAAACCCACTATATTGGATTTCAAGGAATTTAATTATGAAAGTTGCTCTTTAATTGATTGTATTTCCTTGTTGCAATCCGTGCTAAATTCTCCACATGCTTATAGTCAAAAGAAAGCCTTCACCGAACATATTGTTGATGCCTTGATGCAATCTTATGAAGAAAAACTTGAGTTGAAAGTTTCTATCCCTAGAAAACTCTACGATGAGTGGGAACCGACTATTAAAATTAAAATTAAAGATCATGAGTTTTATGCTTTGTGTGATTTGGGTGCTAGTGTCTCCACTATCCCCAAAACTTTGTGTGATTTCCTAGATTTCCGCGATTTTGATGATTGCTCTCTAAACTTGCATCTTGAATATTTTACTATTAAGAAACCTATGGGAAGGATTAATGATGTTCTTATTGTTGCAAATAGGAATTATGTGCCCGTAGATTTCATTGTTCTTGATATATATTGCAATCCTTCTTGCCCTATTATTCTTGGTAGACCTTTCCTTAGAACGGTTGGTGCGATTATTGATATGAAGGAAGGGAATATTAGATTTCAATTTCCATTAAAAAGGGCATGGAACACTTTTCAAGAAAGAAAATAAAATTTCCATATGAAACTATCATGAGAGCCACTTATGGATTGCCTACTAAAGATTGCAATACCTAGATCTATCCTCGCTTTTATGCCTAGCTAGGGGCGTTAAACGATAGAGCTTGTTGGGAGGCAACCCAATTTTATTTTTAGTTTTTTGTGTTTTTATTCTGTTAGGGAATAAATAAACCATCTACCTTCTGTTTGGATGTGGTTTTGTGTTTTAATTAGTGTTTGTGCCAAGTTAGACCTATTGGATCTTCTTGGATGATAGTTATTTGATCTTGCTGTAATTTCCAGAAACTTTGCGTTCAGTGGCCGAATTGTTAAAAATCACCAGAACGTGGTAAAATACTGATTCCAATTGCTTCTGATCAATAAACAAATTGTCTAGGTCTTCCAATTTTGGCAGATTTTTTGGAGTTCCAGAAGTTTGCGTTAGTTACAGATTACTACAGACTGTTCTGTTTTTGACAGATTCTGTTTTTCGTGTGTTGTTTGCTTATTTTGATGAATCTATGGTTAGTAAAATAGTTTATAATCCATAGAGAAGTTGGAATACAGTAGGTTTAACACCAATATAAATAAATAATGAGTTCATTACAGTACCTTGAAGTGGTTTTTTGTTTTTCTTTCTCTAACGGAGCTCACGAGATTTCTATTGAGTTTTCTGTTGTGAAGTTTTCAAGTTTTGGGTGAATTCTTGTGATGGATTATGGAACAAGGAGTGGCAAGAGCCTAAGCTTGGGGATGCCCATGGCACCCCCAATATAATCCAAGGACACCAAAAAGTCAAAGCTTGGGGATGCCCCGGAAGGCATCCCCTCTTCTGTCCACTTCCATCGGTAATTTACTTGGAGCTATATTTTTATTCACCAACATGATATGTGTTTTGCTTGGAGCGTCTTGTATTATTTGTGTCTTTGGTTGTTAGTGTGCCACAATCATCCTTGCTGTACACAACTTTTGAGAGAGCCATACACGAATTAGAATTTGATAGAATACTCTATGTGTTTCACTTATATCTTTTTGAACTAAGTAGTTTTGCTCTTTGTGCTTCACTTATATCTTTTGAGCGCTATAATTTTGCTCTATGTGCTTCACTTAGATCTTTTAGAGCACAGTGGTGGATTTGTTTTAAAGAAACTATTGATCTCTCATGCTTCACTTAAATTATTTTGAGAGTCTTAATAGCATGGTAATTTGCTTAATAATAACATGCTTGGTATTCAAGATTTGTGAAACTTTCTTTTGAGTGTGTTGAATACTAAGAAAAGTTGGATGCTTGATAATTGTTTTGAGATATGGAAGTAGTAATATCAAAGTCATGCTAGTAGAGTAATTGTGAATTTGAGAAGTGCTTGAGTTAAAGTTTGCAAGTCCCGTAGCATGCACGTATGGTAAACGTTATGCAACAAATTTGAAACATGAGGTGTTATTTGATTGTCCTCCTTATGAGTGGCGGTCGGGGACGAGCGATGGTATTTTCCTACCAATCTATCCCCCTAGGAGCATGTGCTTAATACTTTGGTTTTTGATGGCTTGTAGATTTTTGCAATAAGTATATGAGTTCTTTATGACTAATGTTGAGTCCATGGATTATACGCACTCTCACCCTTCCATCATTGCTAGCCTCTACGGTACCGTGCATTACCCTTTCTCACATCGAGAGTTGGTGCAAACTTCGCCGGTGCATCCAAACCCCATGATATGATATGCTCTTTCACACATAAACCTCCTTATATCTTCCTCAAAACAGCCACCATACCTACCTATTATGGCATTTCCATAGCCATTCCGAGATATATTGCCATGCAACTTTCCACCATCCAGTTTATCATGACACATTCATCATTGTCATATTGCTTAGCATGATCATGTAGTTGACAAAAGTATTTGTGGCAAAGCCACCGTTCATAATTTTTTTTCATACTTGTCACTCTTGATTCATTGCATATCCCGGTACACCGCCGGAGGCATCAATATAGAGTCATACTTTGTTCTAGTATCGAGTTGTAATCATTGAGTTGTAAATAAAGAGAAGTGTGATGATCATCATTCAATAGAGCATTGTCCCCAAAAAAAAGAGAAAGGCCAAAGACAAAAAAGAAGGCCAAAAAAAGAGAAAATAAATAAAAAGGGGCAATGCTACTATCCTTTTTTTCACACTTGTGCTTCAAAGTAGCACCATGTTCTTCATATAGAGAGTCTCTTGAGTTATCACTTTCATATACTAGTGGGAATTTTCATTATAGAACTTAGCTTGTATATTCCAACAATGGGCCTCCTCAAGTGCCCTAGGTCTTCGTGAGCAAGCAAGATGGATGCACACCCACTTAGTTTCTTTTGTTAAGCTTTCATACATTTATAGCTCTAGTGCATCTGTTGCATGGCAATCCCTACTCCTTGCATTAACATCAATCGATGGGTGTGGGAGTCCTGGATTAGGGGGTCTCCGGACAGCCGGACTATATCCTTTGGCCGGACTGTTGGACTATGAAGATACAAGATTGAAGACTTCGTCTCGTGTCCGGATGGGACTCTACTTGGCATGGAAGGCAAGCTAGGCAATACAGATATGGATATCTCCTCCTTTGTAACCGACCTTGTGTAACCCTAATCCTCTCCGGTGTCTATATAAACCGGAGGGTTTTAGTCCGTAGGGCGCAACAACTACAACATACAATCATACCATAGGCGAGCTTCCAGGGTTTAGCCTCTCTGATCTCGTGGTAGATCTACTCTTGTACTACCCATATCATCAATATTAATCAAGCAGGATGTAGGGTTTAACCTCCATTAAGAGGGCCCGAACCTAGGTAAAACATTGTGTCCCCTGCCTCCTGTTACCATCCGCCTTAGACGCATAGTTCGGGACCCCCTACCCGAGATCCGCCGGTTTTGACACCGACATTGGTGCTTTCATTGAGAGTTCCTCTGTGTCGTCGCCGTTAGGCTTGATGGCTCCTACTATCATCGATAGCGATGCAGTCCAGGGTGAGACTTTTCTCCCTGGACAGATCTTCGTGTTCGGCGGCTTTGCACTGCGGGCCAATTCGCTTGGCCATCTGGAGCAGATTGAAAGTTACGCCCCTGGCCACCAGGTCAGGTTTGGAAGCTTAAACTACACGGCCGATATCCGTCGAGACTTGATCTTCGACGAATTCGAGCCTCTGCCTTGTGCCTCACGTGGTCACGCTAAGTACGATTTAGCTCTACCGTCGCACAGTGTTCAGGAAATCGCACAGGCAGCCGCTCCGACCCTCAATTCGGAGCCAGTTGCGCCGTCCATGGACGGGTGGATGGACCCCGCCACGGAGGCCTTACCCTCAGCGGTGATCGAGCCAAACATCGACCTTACCTTACATGAGAGCCGTGTTGTTAAACTGCAGGATCCTTCTCCGGCCACGGACTCCGAGCCGCCTGCGCCCGTTCCTATCGAATCCGATTGGGCGCCGATCATGGAGTTTACCTCCGCAGATATTTTTCAGCACTCGCCCTTTGGCAACATACTGAATTCATTAAGGTCTCTCTCCTTGTCAGGAGGATCCTGGCCGAACTATGTCCGGCAGGATTGGGATGCGGACGACAAAGAAATTCGCGGCCCACCCATCACCCACTTAGTAGCCACTGTCGATGACTTAACCGACATGCTCGACTTCGACTCTGAAGACATCGACGGTATGGATGACGATGCGGGAAACGAAGAGGAACCACTGCCCACAGGGCATCGGACGCCCACTTCACCACATGACGTATACGTGGTGAACACACCAAAAGAAAATGACGACGAGGAACGGAAGGATGCAACGAAGGGTTGTCCCCTCGAGAAGCAGTCAAAGCGGCGGCGTAAGCGCCGCCCCAATCCCGCCTCGGTAGAAACAACGATCATACAGACCCAGCGTTAGAGCAGGGTGAACCATTGCCGGACCACGGCAACACGGAGAATCAAACCGAACAACCCGATTCTGTCAAAGATAATAGTCCGGATGACATAACACCGGACAGACACCTGGAGCAACAGAATGCCCATCAAAGGCTTGTTGCCACCGTGAGGAGTCTAAAAAAGCAGAAGCAAAGGCTCAAGGCTGCGCAAGACACACTCCAAATCAGATGGAGCAGAGTACTCAACACAGCAGTGAAGTATGGCAGTAATTGCCCCACCAAGAGCTACCCGAAGCAGAAGGTGCTACCTGAATTCGATGAGGAGGCCTTAGATCCACCGCAACCAAAAATTAAAACGGCCACCTGGCCGGATAGACGACCTCACGGCCAACATAGAGTGGCAAGCAATGCCACACATAAGCCAATACGCGATCCACGTGAGGGCTCGCATCAAAAGGACGGCGCAACCAGATCCATCTATGGACCACGCAGGCGCGCTCCAGCATACGATGCAACACAACAAACATCCGAACACTGCGGTACACCCAGATACAGGGGTGCCGCACACCCCCTATGTTTCACCGACGAGGTGCTGGACCATGAATTTCCAGAGGGATTCAAACCCGTAAACATAGAGGCATACGACAAAACAACAGACCCTGGGGTCTGGATTGAGGACTATATCCTCCATATCCATATGGCTCGAGGAGATGATCTCCATGCCATTAAGTATTTACCCCTCAAACTCAAAGGGCCAGATCGGCACTAGCTTAAAAGCCTCCCTGAAAGCTCCATTGGAAGCTGGGAAGAGCTCGAAGACGCTTTTTGGGCAAATTTTCAAGGGACTTATGTCTGACCTCCGGACGCGGACGATTTGAGTCATATAACTCAACAGCTCGGAGAGTCAGCCCGAAAGCTTTGTAATAGGTTTCTTACTAAAAAAACCAAATAGTCGACCGTCTGGACGCCCAAGCCTTGGCAGCTTTTAAGCATAGCGTCCGTGACGAATGGCTTGCCAGACACCTCGGCCAAGAAAACCCGAGAACAATGGCAGCATTAAGAAGCCTCATGACCCGCTTTTGCGCGGGTGAGGATAGCTGGCTAGCCAGATGCAGCACCAGCGACCCCAGTACATCCGAAGTTAGAGATGGAAACGGGAAATCACGGCGCAACAACAATAACAAACGCCGGAATAAAGAAGACAGCACGAAGAGCACGACAGTAAACGCCGGATTCAAAAGCTCTCGGCCAAGTCAGCAAAAGCCGCCCTCTAAAGGCGCCAGAGACGAACTGTCCAGCCTAAACAAAATTCTGGACCAAGTATGTCAGATCCATAGCACCCCCGGTAAACCTGCTAATCATACCCACAAAGAATGTTGGGTCTTCAAGCAGTCCGGCAAGCTCAATGCCGTACACAAGGGGGAGGATACACCAAGAGAAGACGAGGATGAGCCTCTCAAGCAAGACACTGGGGAACAAAAGAAATTTCCACCAGAAGTCAAAATAGTAAACGTGTTACATGTGATAAAGGGGAGAAACAAAGCGGCACTCCCAGATAAATATGCCCAAGGGCCTATCACCGCGGAGTCCTGCCACTGGTCGTTTCAACCGATCACTTTTGACCATCGGGATTACTCAGCAAGTATCCGGCATGCAGGATGGAATGCCCTGGTATTAGACCCAATAATTGACGGATAGCACTTTACATGAGTCCTGATGGACGGTGGCAGCAGTTTAAACCTGATATACCAGGATACAATCCGCAAAATGGGGATAGACCCAACGAAAATTTGCCACAGCAACACTACCCTTAATGGAGTAACGCCAGGCCCAGGGGCTCATTGCACGGGCTCCCTGCTACTAGAGGTTATATTCGGCTTCCCCGATAACTTCAGTAGCGAATATTTAACATTCCACATTGCTCCGTTCCAAAGCGGCTAGCAAGCACTACTTGGACGCGAAGCTTTCGCTCGCTTTAATGCAATACCGCATTACGCTTCCCTTACGCTTAAGATGCCCAGTCCACGTGGCATCATTGCAGTGAATGGAAATATTAAGCCATCCCTGCGTGCCGAAGAGAGCGCGACTGCCTTGACAGCCGCACACTAAAAAGGGCCTCACCAGCTAAAGCATTTGATAGGTCATCAAGACCACGGACACGGTTAGACGAGTCCGGCGCAGCTATATGTAACTCACACAGGTTTGATAAGACACACCCCTATTACAAATACATGGGGCTCAACGCGCGCAGACAAGTGGCAATTTTTACACATCTTGAATTATACATGGTTTCTCTCTTTTACAGATGACCATCGTGCTACACCCGTCCAGGATACGGCACAACGGAGACACAGGCGCAGACGTGCAGCAGGGACCCGTCCCAAGGATTCTTTTTAGATTAAGACCCTGCGTCAACCTTTTTTACTGTCTCTTGTTGATACACATCCCTGGATTCTCAGTACAATTGAGAAGGATGCTGGCGTCTTGGCATGTGGCCACGTCAGAATAATGCACGTACCTGGACACCAGGGGCTTCTTACAAAGGGCACTATTTAGGCCCGGTTTATACCATAAAGACCGAATACCTTAGGGAGTGTTCGGCGTCGTGAGTTTGGCCTTATATGCATCAGCTCCGAATCATTTCTTTGGTCAAATGTTGGGTTTTCCCGGCTCCTATGTTTTGGTACCTTACGTTCCGCTCTATAGGCTAAGGTAGCACTAGGAGAACTACTGCGATTGTGCCCCAGGTCATCCGGACGAGCACCTCAGTAGAGAAAGCCAAAAACTGACTGTCATGATATAGCGTGAGACTGGTAAACCACTCGATGACCTATCGGAATGTTAGAATTCCTCCGCCTTAACAAAGGGCCGTTTCCCGGCCAGGCATGTACGCACCCCAAATTCGGGAGAATGCAGAGCCAACAGGGGCTATATAGTAGCCCCACCGTCAAACTCCTATGGCTAAGTGAAAGTGTTAAAGCATTATAGTCCGGTTGCCTCGTTCGCTGCGATATCACCTTCTTAATAGGACCAAGACGTTGGCTTAAGTGTGAACACGCATCTTCTGCGAACACCTCTGCATTATATGCGTGGGGGCTGAAGCCGACGACTGCAATCTTTCAGGTTATACACATGTATAAATAAACGGCCGCACAGGAGCCATGATATTACTTTCAGGCAAAAATATAAACACAGCCTTAATAAATTTCATAAAAACATTGTGTTTACAATGGGAATACATGTCACTCAAACATAATATTCTTCGAGCACTGGGCCTCTATCAAACGAGCACCCTCGAGAACCTCTTCGAAGTAGTGCTCGGCAGCCACTCGGCCTATGGCCGAACCCTGCGCCGCAACAGTGGTAGCATCCATCTCCGCCCAGTATGCTTTAACACGGGTGAGGGAGTCCTGGATTAGGGGGTGTCCGGATAGCCGGACAATAACCTTTGGCCGGACTCTTGGACTATGAAGATACAAGATTGAAGACTTCCCCCCGTGCCCGGATGGGACTTTCCTTGGCGTGGAAGGCAAGCTTGGCAATACGGATATGTAGATCTCCTCCCATTGTAACCGACTCTGTGTAACCCTAGCCCTCTCCGGTGTCTATATAAACCGGAGGGTTTTAGTCCATAGAACGAACAACAATCATACCATAGGCTAGCTTCTAGGGTTTAGCCTCTTTGATCTCGTGGTAGATCTACTCTTGTACTACCCATATCATCAATATTAATTAAGCAGGACGTAGGGTTTTACCTCCATCAAGAGGGCCCGAACCTGGGTAAAACATTGTGTCCCCTGCCTCCTGTTACCATCCGGCCTAGACGCACAGTTCGGGACCCCCTACCCGAGATCCGCCGGTTTTAACACCAACATTGGTGCTTTCATTGAGAGTTCCTCTATGTCGTCACCTTTAGGCCCAATGGCTCCTCCGATCATCAACAACGATGCAGTCCAGGGTGAGACCTTTCTCCCCGGATAGATCTTTGTGTTCGGCGGCTTTGCACTGCGGGCTAATTCGCTTGGCCATCTGGAGCAGATTGAAAGCTACGCCCCTGGCCATCAGGTCAGATTTGGAAGTTTGAACTACATGGCCGACATCTGCGGAGACTTGATCTTCGATGGATTCAAGCCACAGTCGGGCGCGCCGCACTGTCACGATGGGTATGACCTAGCTCTGCCGCCGAACAGTACCCTAGAGGCCGCGCCCGCATCAGCTCCGACCCTTAGCTCGGAGCCAACTGCGCAGATCGAGGACGGGTGGCTAGACACCGCCTCGGGGGCTACAGTCTCAACGGCCATTGAGCCGAACACCAGCCTCATCCTCTGCGAAGCCTGTGACTCCAAGGTGTCGGACTCTTTTCCGGACTCCGAACCTTCCGCGCCCCTGCCAATCGAATCCGATTGGGTGCCGATCATGGAATTCACTGCCGCGGATATCCTTCAGCACTCGCCCTTCGGCGACATCATGAATTCACTAAGGTCTCTCTCTTTGTCAGGAGAGCCCTGGACGGACTATGGTCAACAGGATTGGGATGCGGACGACGAAGAAATTCGACACCCACCCACCACCCACTTCGTAGACACTGTCGACGATTTAACCGACATGCTCAACTTCGACTCCGAAGACATCGACGGTATGGACGACGATGTAGGAGACGAACATCAACCAGCGCCTATAGGGCACTGGACAGCCACCTCGTCATATGACATATATATGGTGGATACACCCAAAGGAGGCAATGGCGACGGAACAACGGGGGATGACCCCTCCAAGAAGCAACCCAAGCGTCGACGTTAGCGGCGCCGCTCTAAGTCCCGCCAAAGAAAAAACGATGATGCCAGCATGGGAGATAATAACACCCCGGACAGTGCCGAAGACAATTCCCTCCAGCAAGATTCAGCGCAGGAGGATGGAGAAGCCAACCCCCTTGAGAGAGCGGCAGACAAAGAATAAGAGGACGATAATTACATGCCTCCCTCCGAAGACGAGGCAAGCCTCGGCGAGGACGAATTTGTCGTGCCTGAGGATCCCGTCGAACAAGATCACTTTAAGCGCAGGCTTATGGCCATGGCGAGTAGCCTTAAGAAAAAACAGCAACAGCTTAGAGCTAATCAAGACTTGCTAGCCGACAGATGGACGGAAGTCCTTATAGCCGAGGAATACGAACTCGAACGCCCCTCCAAGAGCTACCCAAAGCGCAGGTTGCTACCCCGTTTAGAGGAGGAAGCACTTAAACCTACATCACCAGCACATGATGCGGCTGACCGGCCACCTCGCAGCCACGACAGAGATTCCTCCCGGCCGTCCACTCAAGCCGCACCCCGATGTCGCTCAAAAAATACCAAGGCACAGGGAAATGTGCTAGACCTGCGAGATATGTTGGAAGACAGGGCAAGGCAAACAAGATCGATCTACGGATCGCGCGGGCGCCCCACGACACGAGACGATAACCGTCATGCCGGATACAGTAAATCCGTCCGAGCCGAACACAACAGACAAAGCTCATTTGAAACAACGTCGTGATATAGCCCAGTACAGAGGCGCCGCACACCCACTATGCTTCACAGATGAAGTAATGGATCATCAAATACCAGAGGGTTTCAAACCCGTAAACATTGAATCATACGATGGCACAACAAATCCTGCGGTATGGATCGAGGACTATCACCTTCATATCCACATGGCCCGTGGTGATGATCTACACGCCATCAAATACCTCCCACTCAAGCTTAAAGGACCAGCTCGGCTTTGGCTTAACAGCCTGCCAGCAGAATCAATTGGTTGTTGGGAGGACCTGGAAGCCGCATTCCTCGACAATTTCCAGGGCACTTATGTGCGACCACCAGACGCCGATGACCTGAGCCACATAATTCAGCAGCTAGAAGAATCTGCCAGACAATTTTGGACATGGTTCCTAACCAAGAAAAATCAAATCGTCAACTGTCCGGACGCAGAGGCCCTAGCAGCCTTCAAGCATAACATCCTTGACGAGTGGCTTGCCTGGCACCTTGGATAGGAAAAGCCAACATCTATGGCAGCCCTCACGACACTCATGACCCGCTTTTGCGTGGGAGAAGACAGCTGGCTGGCTCGTAGCAATAACATGACCAAGAGCCCTGGTAATTCAGATACCAAGGACAGCTATGGAAGGTCACGTCACAACAAGCACAAGCGCCGCATTAACAGCGACAACGCTGAAGATACGACAGTTAATGCCGGATTCAGAGGCTCTAAGCCCGGTCAGCGGAAAAAGCCATTTAAGAGGAACACTCCGGGCCCTTCCAGTTTGGACCGTATACTCGATCGCTCGTGCCAGATACATGGCACCCCCAAAAAACCAGCCAATCACACCAACATGGATGGTTGGGTGTTCAAGCAGGCCGACAAGTTAAATACCAAAAACAGAGACAAGGGGCTGCACAGCGACGAGGACGAAGAGCCCCGGCCGCCGAACAATAGTGGACAGAAGGGCTTCCCCCCACAAGTGCGGATGGTGAACATGATATACGCAACCCACATCCCCAAAAGGGAGCGGAAGCATGCACTTAGGGACGTATACGCGTTGGAGCTAGTCGCCCCAAAGTTCAACCCATGGTCCTCCTGCCCGATCACTTTTGATCGAAGGGACCACCCCACTAGCATCCGCCATGGCGGATTCGCCGCATTGGTTCTAGACCCAATCATTGACGGATTTCACCTCACTAGAGTCCTTATGGACGGCGGCAGCAGCCTGAACCTGCTTTATCAGGATAAAGTGTGGAAAATGGGCATAGATCCCTCAAGGATTAAACCCACAAAAACGACCTTTAAAGACGTCATACCAGGTGTAGAGGCCAACTGTACAGGCTCAGTTACACTTGAAGTGGTCTTCGGATCCCCGGAGAATTTAAGAAGCGAGGAGTTAATCTTCGACATAGTCCCGTTCCGCAGTGGCTATCACGCACTGCTCGGACGAACCGCATTTGCAAAGTTCAATGCGGTGCCGCACTATGCAAATCTCAAGCTCAAGATGCCAGGCCCTCGAGGAGTCATTACGGTCAATGGAAACACCGAACGCTCTCTCCGAACGGAGGAGCACACGGCGGCCCTCGCAGCGGAAGTACAAAGCAGCCTCTCAAGGCAATTCTCCAGTCCGGCTATTAAACGTCCGGACACCGTGAAGCGCGCCCAGAGTAACCTACAACAAGACCGCCTGGCATGTTCCAAGCACGCGTAGCAATACGGCCCCAAACCCAGCCCTCGCGAAACTGCGAAATCAGTACTACGCGTACATAACTACGCTCCGAAAGTACCATGGGCACAGGGGGAGGGGCACGACCACGGCACGCCCAAAAATGTGGCTCAACCGCACTAGGGGCTCCCGATTTTTTCATTATTTCCTACTTTCAGGACTCCACTCTTCGGAAGGCCTGTCCGGCAGTACAACTGCTGAACACACGATGCAACAACCAAGGAGGCAGAAAGCTATGTCGAATTCCCAGGCGGTCTCTATAACGAGCAAAATACCTGTCTTACATACCGTCTCGCAGCTCGCCCCTAGAGGGGGACATGTCAAATAGTCCCATCTCTTTCTTATCGCACTATTTGTATCATTCTGCTTTCACAGCAGCCTTTTAAAATAAACAATGCTTAGCTTCAGCTTATTATTGCATTCTCTATTCATTTCTTTTTCAATACATATGTTCAGTTATGACATTTAGCACCCATACACTTTGGTACGGTCCATATGCCAGGGGCTCAAGCACCCCATAATACGGCGTGAGAAGTCCGAACACTTTCACAAAGTGCGGCCCTCCGAACTTATATCATTATATGCATCAGCTCCGAATCATGTCTTTGGTCAATAGTTGGGTTTGCCCGGCTCCCATGTTTTGGTACCTTACGTTCCGCTATATCAGCTAGGGTAGCGCTGGGAGAACTACTGCGATTGTGCCCCGGTTGAGCTAGGCTAAGCACCTCAGTAGAGAAAGCTAAAACTGACTGTCATGATAGGGCGAGAGCTGGTCGTTGTTCGGGAGGCTTCGAGTCCCTAAAGACTTATGCCTCTTAGAGCGAGGAGTCGGCTTTGTCTGGCCTAGGCGTGTATAGCGCCCCGAACTCGGTCTTCCGAACACTAGGGGCTTCGCCGAAATTTAAAATTATAGAATTCTCTGTCTAAGTGAGAGTGATAACGCATTATAGTCCGATTGCCTTGTTCGTTGTGCTGAGCACCTTCCTCGAAGGACCCAAGAATGGGAAAAAGAGTGCTCAGGTTTATCCCGAACACCCCAACACTCGTGGCATGGGGGCAGAAGCCGACAACTTGCCATCTCTCAGACTCGATAAACGGCCGCATAGAAGGTAATATTTTAAATTAAAACAAGCGTTGCATAGCGCATATGAACAAGTTTTCAGCGCACTGGATAAAACGAACAAGTTCACTCAAATATTACATCTTTGGAACATTCGTCCGCCACAAGGCGGCCGCCCTTCAGGACGCCCTCATAATACATCTCGGGGTGGTGATGCTCCTTGCCCTGCGGTGGCCCGTCCTTCACAAGCTTCTCCGCGTCCATCTTGCCCCAGTGCACTTTAGCACGGGCAAGCGCCCTACAGGCACCTTCGATGCAGATGGAGCGCTTGACGACTTCAAGCCACGGACAGCATCCACCAGCCGCCTCACCAACCCAAAGTAGCTCCCAGGCAGGGCCTCTCCAGGCCACAGCCGAACTATAAGGCCCTCCATGGCATGTTCGGCCACCTTATGGAGCTCGATCAGTTGCTTCAGCTGGTCGCTCAAGGGCACTGAGTGTCCGGCCTCAGCATACTGAGACCAGAACACCTTCTCCGTCGAGCTTCCCTCTTCGGCCCGGTAGAAGGCGGCGGCATCTGACACACTACGGGGCAAATTTGCAAATGCTCCTGGAGACCTCCGGATTCGGGTAAGTAACAAGTAATTCACTTTCACGTGCTTGCTTTGCATAAAGAATGCCTTACCCGCCGCTATCTTCTTCATCGCCTCAACTTCCTAGAGGGCTTTCTGGGCTTCGGCCTTGGCAGACTTGGCGCTTTCAAGGGCCGCCACGAGCTCGGACTCTCGCATCTTTGAGTCAAGCTCCAAACTGTCATGTTTTTTCATGAGAGCCTGGAGCTCTTGCTGCACCTCGCCAACCCACGCCTCATGTTTCTCCCGCTCGGTGCGCTCCGTGGCCGCCTTCTGTTTGGCCTCGGAAAGCTCTTGCTTAAGGGTTGCCACCTCAGTTGTGGCCCCTAGGACACCAATATCGATCCTGTCATTTTTTGCAACTACATCTTTTTAAATATACTCCACAAGGTATTACTTACCTTCTTTTTCCTCGAGCTCCTTTTTAGCAAGGCCGAGCTCTTACTCGGACCGCTCGAGGCTCTACTTCAGCGCATCCACCTCCGCAGTCAGTGCGGCAGAGGCCAGCAGCGAAGCCTGCATATGCATATTGACTTAATTATGTTAGACTCCTGTGAATGTTGTTAGATCCTCTATTCGGCTTTTCTTTCCGAACGCCAAACAGAGCATCAGGGGCTACTGTCTATGCGGTAATATTTTCACATATTTTTCACATACCTCAAAGCCTGTTAGCAGGCTGGCATAGGCTTCAGTCAGCCCGCTTTTGGCGGACTGAACCTTCTGGATCACCACACTCATAATAGTGTGGTGCCCCTCGTCGATGGAGGTGCCGTTAAGCACCTCTACCAAATTATCCGGTGCCTCCGGTTGGACGGAGGTGACCGGCGTCGTAGGCTTGCCCTTTTTACTAGGGGGCCGCCTGCCGGACTCCGGAACCATTGAAGGTTCCGGTGCGGTGTCCGGCCCAGGGCCGGACTTGGAGCCCTTGGGGTTTTTTCCCCTTTGCGCCTGGAGTCCGAGAGGTCACCTTGTGGCGCCTCCAGGAACACCTCCTCCTGGCTTGGAACCTTTTGGGACAACACCTCGGCGTCGTCCATAGGGCGGGGGGAGGTAGCGGTCGGAAGTTAAAACTATTCACATCCGACGAATCCAGGCAGCCGCTCGACGACACATTGAGCCGGGCTTTGGGCGGACTGCATAATTATATTCGGCGTCAGGAGAAGCTGTGTAATAAAGGAATGCCATGAGTCACTCAAGTATCCGAATACTTACAATTTTGTCAGGGGCTTGGCCCTGAGCAGCCACTCCTCTTCGTCGTCGTTGGCGTTGGTGGAGTAGTCCGTAGGGAGGGTCCTCCCTTTATTGGACCCTCCGGCCTCCCCAGTTGGGGCAGCCTTCCTTTTCTTTTCTCCCCTTGCTGGGGAAGAAACCTCTCTTTCCTCCTCCTCGTCTTCGTCGGAGGAGTGCGCCTCGGAGTCATCGGACGATGAGTCCGACTCCACCGGGCGCCGGGAACTCTTCCGGGTTCCCATGGCCTTCTTCTTGGCCTTCTTCTCTAGCACCACGTAAGGTGCCAGAACCAGCAGCTCCGCCAAACGGGCGTCCGCTGGGTCTTTGGGCAAAGGAGCCGGACAGTTGATCTGTTCGGCCATCCTCTGCCAGTCCTGTCAAAAGGCATGGGGGCTTAGATCCCGCATAGAGTCAAACTATGAAAGACAAATATCCTGTAAGAGGTAAAAACAACCTACCGCGTTGGCTTGACGCTGCACGCTGAATCCGCGATCCTCGGTAGCGGATGCGGGAGCCTCGGCGCCCTTGAATAGCACCTTCCAGGCATCTTTGTACGTTGTGTCGAAGCGTCTTCTCAGAGTTCGGTGCTGGGCCGGGTTGAACTCCCACAAGCCGAAATCCCGTTGTTGGCATGGGAGGATCCGGCGGATGAGCATGACCTGGACTACATTAACAAGTTTGAGCTTCTTGCTCACCAGGTTTTGGACGCATGTTTGGAGTCCGGTCAGCTCTCCTTTTTTACCCCATGGCAGGCCCTTCTCTTTCTAGGAGGTGAGCTGCGTAGGGATTCTGGATCGGAACTCGGGGGCTGCGACTCATTCAGGGTCACGCGGCTCGGTGATGTACAACCACCCCGATTGCCACCCCTTTATGGTCTCCATGAAGGAGCCCTCGAGCCATAGGACGTTGGGCATCCTGCCCACCATGGCGCCTCCGCACTCCGCCTGGCGGCCGCCCACTACCTTCGGCTTGACATTGAAGGTCTTTAGCCATAGGCCGAAGTGGGGCTGGATGCAGAGGAAGGCCTCGCACACGACGATGAACGCCGAGATGTTGAGGATGAAGTTCGGGGCCAGATCGTGGAAGTCCAGGCCGTAGTAGAACATGAGTCCCCGGACAAATGGGTGGAGAGGGAAGCCTAGTCCACGGAGGAAATGGGTGAGGAACACCACCCCCTCATGGGGCCTGGGGGTGGGGATGAGCTGCCCCTCGTCTGGGAGCCGGTGCGCGATGTCGTCAGACAAGTATCCGGCTTTCCTCAGCTTCTTGATGTGTCCCTCCGTAACGGAGCAGACCATCCACTTGCCTCCCGCTCCGGACATGGCTGGAGAAGGTTGAGGTGGGGAATGCGGACTTGGGCGCTGGAGCTTGAGTGCGCGAAAATGGATGAGCAAAGGAGGAAGAAGGCATCGATGGAAAGGCAGATTCTTATCCCCTTATATGGGCGGATGAAACTATGCGTCCCCACCAGCCTGGTAAAACTCGCTTATCTCCCAAACGCCGTAATCAATGGCGTGGTTGGGTTACCCACGCCCGTATTGATGAGAATCCCGGGATAAGGGGACACGATCTCTGCTTCGACAGGACGTGCCTAGGAAACCGCCTCGCAAAACACGCTGAGGTGGGATAGTAAAAACAGTTCAAATAAAGGCTTGGCTGTGGCGTGATGACACCATACAGAATACGTCAGCAGATTAGATTTGTGTAAATATTATTCTCTCTACGACAGTATGTGGAACTTATTTTGCAGAGTCGGACACTATCCTTGTGTTCAAAATCTTCTATGAAGTATTCGGAGGAGGAACCCGCCTTGCAATGCCGAAGACAATCTGCGCGCCGGACTCGTCGTCATTGAAGCCTGGTTCAGGGGCTGCTGAGGGAGTCCTGGATTAGGGGGTGTCCGAATAGCCGGACTATAACCTTTGGCCGGACTCTTGGACTATGAAGATACAAGATTGAAGACTTCGTCCCGTGTCCGGATGGGACTTTCCTTGGCATGGAAGGCAAGCTTGGCAATACGGATATGTAGATCTCCTCCCATTGTAACCGACTCTGTGTAACCCTATCCCTCTCCGGTGTCTATATAAACTGGAGTGTTTTAGTCCATAGGACGAACAACAATCATACCATAGGCTAGCTTCTAGGGTTTTGCCTCTTTGATCTCGTGGTAGATCTACTCTTGTACAACCAATATCATCAATATTAATCAAGCAGGACGTAGGGTTTTACCTCCATCAAGAGGGCCCGAACTTGGGTAAACATTGTGTCCCCTGCCTCCTGTTACCATCCGGCCTAGACGCACAGTTCAGGACCCCCTACCCGAGATCCGCCGGTTTTGACACCGACAACGGGCAAGGGCCATCCGCGAGCCTTCTATGCACGCCGACCTCTTCATCGCATTGATGCACGGCATCGCACCAAGGAACTACTGCACTAAGCTGAAGAAGGGCTTCTCAGCCGCAATATCCCCGGCTTCACACAGTTCCTCCTTCTTCGCTCTCATAGCAGAGCAGGTGTCTTTGTTCGCCATCGTGGCCTTTTCAAGGTCCGTTGCCTTCGCTCAGTTTTATTTTTCAAGGAACTGGCAACGGTCGGCAGTGTCTTTTAACTTTACAGCCATCTTGGCCATCTTATCTTTGCTCTCGCAATGAGCGGCCTTCTCGGCTTTTAACTCTTCGGCTGCCTTCAAAGCAGCTGCATTACTAATCCTTGCTTGTTCTTTGGCTTAGGCAAGTTCCGCCCGCAGGGTTTCCACGGTGGCAGCTCCATCTGCAGTCACAACATATTAAAGATACTGGCATCATGCTGCTCTTACTATGTGGCATTCACCAGAAAATAACACTTACCCTGTGCCTCGTCAAGCCTCTTGTTAACCAGCTCG
This sequence comes from Triticum urartu, assembly GCF_003073215.2. Taxonomy (NCBI): domain Eukaryota; kingdom Viridiplantae; phylum Streptophyta; class Magnoliopsida; order Poales; family Poaceae; genus Triticum; species Triticum urartu. Next base: position 441,672,620 of record NC_053027.1, read on the forward strand.
ATGTCGGCATCCGCTGCATCCAGTTGCCGCTTCAGTTGGGCAAACTCATGAGTCCGGCTAGCCACCGGAGCTCCCACTACCTGCACATTAAAGCGGTATGGTTATTGCCTGGGACTACGATCCTCTGTTTGCCACCGCTCTCAGCGACAACCAAAGTCTCAGGGGCTACTATCTGCACAGGGCACACCTAAAAATGTGCGGTACCATCACAAATGTATATCATTTTACGTACCTCAAAGCCCGTAGGTAGACTCATAAAGGCATCATGCAACCCGCTTTCAGCAGATGAGATCCTTTCCATCACCGTTTCGCTCTCCATCATCTCCGGAAGAAGATCCCCCGAAGACGAGCTCTGCTGAGAAGGGCAAAGATCCGAACTGCAAGATAAATACATCGGTTATTTTCCTTAGAGGTAAGGTAATATATTTTCACTATCAAAGTACTTTTTAATTACTTACAGCTTGTTAGAGGGCTGATCCCCGCGCGGACTTTGTGCGCCAAGAGCACCCTCCAAGGCAGGACCCTCTGGTGGAGATTTCTTCTCCCGCTTGGAAACCTTGGTTTCCGGATCTTCAGAGGTAGTCCTCTTCCTCCCCCGGGGTGAGAGAATGTCCGGTTCCTCCCCTCGGTTATCCTCCCTCACGGAGGTGCTCGTTCCCTCGGTCAGAATAGGTAGCGATGGAGGCCCGCTTTCGCCCTCATTATTCCCCCCTTTGTCTTCCTTTGAGGGCTCCGGGCAAGGTGCTAGCTCGAGCATCTTTTCTAGTACCGGATTTTCCAAACCCTCAGGAAGGGGGGCCGAACACCGAATCATCTTCGCCTTTGTTATCCAGTACTGGTCAAAGAGCGATTTCTCAGAATAACGTCATGATAAATGAAAGACTGTGTGTTCGGCTAGAGGATAACTTACTTGGTCGGCGGTGCGGTTGCTGCTCAGGCCCACGTCCTCCGTAGTATCCAGACACTCTATCTGAGGTCCGAAGAATGATCTATACATCTCCTCGTGCGTCAGGCCGAGGAAATCCTGAATAGCGCGCGGTCCTTCTGGGTTGAACTCCCACATGCGAAGAGGCCGGCGTTTGCATGGCTGGATATGTCGAACCAGCATGACTTGCATTACCATAATCAAACTGAAATCTCCTTCAAAGATATTTTGAATGCGGCTTTGCAATACAGGCACGTCCTTGGCGGCACCCCAGCTCAGCCCTCTGCTAATCCATGACATTAGTTGTGGGGGAGGGCCTGAGCGGAAAGCAGGGGCAGCCACCCACTTGGCACTTCTGGGAGCTGTGATGTAAAACCACTCCCGTTGCCATAATCCGGACACCTCTGGAATAGAACCCCTTGGCCATGGAGCTCTGGCAAACCTGCTTATTAATGCGCCTCCACACTCTACATGCTGCCCCTCGACCATCTTTGGCTTCACGTTAAAGGTCTTGAGCCATAGGCCGAAGTGAGGGGTAATGCGGAGGAAGGACTCACATAAAACAATAAATGATAAGATGTGGAGAAAGGAGTCCGGGGCCAGATCGTGGAAATCTAGCCCATAATAAAACATCAGCCCCCTAACGAAGGGAACCAGAGTGAGGCCTAGACCTCGGAGGAAGTGGGAGATGAACACGACGTCTTCGTTGGGTTTAGGAGTAGGGACGTCCTGCCCTTGAGCAGGCAGCCGATGCGAAACCTCAGCGGTCAGGTATCTGGCCTCCCTCAACTTCTTGATATCTTCTCCCGTAACAGAGGAGGGCATCCACCGGCCTTGAAGGCTAGATCCGGACATGATTAAAGATCCGGAGCACCTGACATGGGCTTTAGGTGTTAGAACTCGAGGTGGGGGAAGGATTCGATTGAACACGTGAGGGAAAAAAGTAAATTCCTTGTCCCTTTATAAAGAGGGTGAATATCAAGCGTCTTCTCCGTAGCCGTTTGGGACTTGCCTATAATCTAGGAGTCCTAGATACGGTTGGGTTACCCACGACCGTATTGATGAGAATCCCGTAATTAGGGGAGCACGATCTCTGCTTTGACAAGACGTGCCAAGAAACCGCCTCGCGTGATGTGTGAGGCTGGTTGAAGAAAAACGGTTCAAATAATTACCGGGCCATGGCATAATGTCGTGTTGCCCAAACGTTCAGCAGATTAGATTTGTGGACATATTATTCTCTCTACGGTGGTATGTGGAACTTATTTTGCAGGGTCGGACACTATCCTTGTATTCAAATCCTTCCGTGATGTATTCGGAGGAGGAACCCGCCTTGCAATGCCGAAGACAATACTGTGCACCGGACTCATCATCATTGAAAGCCTGGTTCAGGGGCTACTGTGGAAGTCCTGGATTAGGGGGTCTCTGGACAGCCGGACTATATCCTTTGGCCGGACTGTTGGACTATGAAGATACAAGATTGAAGACTTCGTCTCGTGTCCAGATGGGACTCTACTTGGCGTGGAAGGCAAGCTAGGCAATACGGATATGGATATCTCCTCCTTTGTAACCGACCTTGTCTAACCCTAACCCTCTCCGGTGTCTATATAAACCGGAGGGTTTTAGTCCGTAGGACTCCGGTAGTGCTTTTTTTATACAGTTCTCCCTCATGGACCCTGTAGGCTTTAGATCGCCGCACTATGCAGCGTGCCTCATTTTGGTCATCGGGAAGTTCCTGCCTAGTTAGGTAGGCCAAGAATGGTTCTGTCCACGGGGCAATAATGGCCATTATGACGTGGGCTGAAGGTGTTATTTCGGTGGCAGAGCCTCCGATTATGTCAGAGTGTTCGGTATCGTGTATTGTGGCCGGGTCCGGACTATTGTTACCGGTGTCCCCTTCCCATACCACGGATGGTTTAAACAACCTCTCCAAAAAGATGTTGGGGGACCGCATCGCGTTTTGCGCCGATGCGGGCGAGGATATCCGTCACCTGATTGTTTTCCCGGGCCACATGGTGAAATTCGAGCCCCTCGAACCGAGCTGACATCTTTAGGATGACGTTTCAATAGGCCGCCATCTTCGGATCCTTGGCATCGAAGTCTCCATTTATTTGGGATATTGCGAGGTTCGAATCCCCACGCACCTCCAGGCATTGAATGCCCATAGAAACTGCCATCCGAAGACCATGTAGCAGGGCTTCATATTCGGCTGCATTGTTGGAGTCTGTATACAGTATCTGCAGTACATATTGCACTGTATCTCTGGTTGGGGACGTCAGGACGACGCCAGCCCCCAGACCAGCCAGCATTTTGGAGCCGTCGAAGTGCATGATCCAATTGGAGTATGCGGCGTACTCTTTAGGGAGTTCGGCTTCCGTCCATTCGGCGACAAGTCGGCCAATACTTGCGATTTAATGGCTCGCCGAGGTTTGTATGTTATGTCGAACGGGAGGAGCTCGATGTCCCATTTGGCAATCCGGACCGTGGCGTCGCGGTTGTTTATAATATCATTAAGTGGCACTCCCGAGGCTACTGTAATCAAACACTCTTGAAAGTAGTGTCGCAGCTTCCGGGATGCCATGAATATCGCATAGTCTATCTTTTGATAATGTAGGTACCGTGATTTGCATGGAGTGAGGACGGTGGATACATAATATACCGGCGTTTGAAGAGGGAATTTATGCCCGTCCGCTTCTCGTTCGACGACGAGCACTGCGCTTACAACCTAATGAGTTGCCGCAATGTATAACAGCATTGGTTCGCCAATGTTTGGCGCAGCCAGGATTGGGTTGGTTGCTAGTATGGATTTTATTTCTTCCAATCCGGCTGTGGCAGCGTCCTTCCACTCGAACTGTTCGGTGCGCCGAAGGAGGCGATAAAGGGGTAATGCATTTTCTCCTAAGCGGGAGATAAAGTGGCTTAGAGCCGCCACACATCCAGTTAATTTCTGGATTTGTTTGAGGTCTGTTGGGGTAGCCAACTGTGACAAAGCTCGGATTTTGACCGGATTAGCTTCAATTCCTCTACTGGAGACAATAAAGCCCATGAGCTTTCCGACTGGTACGCCGAAAACGCATTTTTCCAAATTGAGCTTGATGTGGTATGTTCGGAGGTTGTCGAATGTGGGCCTCAAGTCGTCTATTAGAGAGTCGACGTGTTTGGTTTTGATGACCACATCATCTACGTATGCCTCTACTGTTTTGCCGATCTATTTCCCCAGACATGTCTGAATCATGCGCTGATATGTTGCGCCGGGGTTTTTGAGCCCAAAAGGCATTGTGTTGAAACAGAAGGGGCCGTATGGTGTGATAAATGCCGTTGCGGCTTGGTCGGGCTCCGCCATCTTGATTTGGTGGTATCCGGAGTATGCGTCGAGGAAACACAATGACTCGTGTCCTGCGGTACCATCGATAATTTGATCGATGCGGGGGAGGGGGAAGGGATCCTTTGGCCAAGCCTTGTTGAGGTCCTTGAAATCGACACATAGGCGCCAGGATTTGTCCTTCTTTGGTACCATCACCAGGTTTGCTAGCCAGTCCAGGTGTTTTATTTCTCTAATGAATCCGTCCTCCAATAACTTGGCTAGTTCCTCTCCCATAGCTTGTCTCTTAGGTTCAGAGAAACGCCGAAGAGCCTGCTTGACCGGCTTGAATCCCTTTAGGATATTGAGGCTATGCTCGGCCAGCCTGCGCAGGATTCCTGGCATGTCTGAGGGGTGCCAGGTGAATATATCCCAATGCTCGCGCAGGAACTCTCGTAGTGCGGCGTCCAAGGCGAGGTTTAACTGTGCCCCGATGGAGGCTGTTTTTGTAGGGTCCGTTGGGTGGACTTGGAATGTGACTATTTCATCCACTAGTTTAAAAGAGGTGGACTTGGATCTCTTGTCAAGTATCACCTCGTCCCTGTCCACTGTGGAGCGTAGCGCAGTTAATTCCTCGGCCGAAAGGGCTTCGGATAATGCCTCGAGGGCCAATGCGGCTGTTTTGTTTTCGGCGCGGAGTGTTGTGTCCGGATCACTAGCGAGAGTGATGATTCCGTTGGGCCCGGGCATTTTGAGCTTCATGTACCCATAATGGGGTATGGCTTGGAAGATCGTGAACGCCTCCCGTCCAAAAAGGGCATGGTGTCCACTACTGAACGGGGCCACTTGGAATGTAATTTCTTCGGACCTATAGTTCTCCGGCGTGCTAAATACCACATCCAGTGTGATTTTCCCAGCAGAGCGTGCTTCCCGACTGGGGATGATTCCTCTGAAGGTTGTGCTGCTTTGCTCAATGCGGTTCCAGTCTATTTCCATTTTTTGAAGAGTTTCCTCATAAATGAGGTTTAATCCACTGCCACCGTCCATGAGTACTTTTGTGAGTCGAAAGCCGTCCACAATTGGACTGAGGACCAGTGCAGCTGGTGCTCGGGTTGTTCGGAATTTGGGTTCGTCACTGGCATTGAAGGTAATAGCCGTGTCACTCAATGGATTCATTGCAGCCACGTGGCAGATTTTGGTGAGGTTGTGGAGTGTTCGCTTGCGCCTATTATTTGATGCGAAGGTTTCAAAGTTTGTTAATACCGTATTGTTATCCACGGGATTGTGCTCTGTGGCATTTGGGATGAGAAGATCCTCACCACTTTTGGCCACCTGCCGGAGTATCCAACATGCTCTAAGGCTGTGTGTTGGTATGGTATCCGCTGTACTATGAATTTTGCAGGGTCCGTCAAGCCATCCCTCCAATACGGTTCCATGCCCTGTAGAGGGTTTTTGTTTCTTTGTAACTAGTTCGGGTGTCTTATGATAGTGCACCCTTTTACTTTGGACTGGGTGTATATTCCGAGCCGGATTATCCCAAAATTTCATTTCGGTTTTCCAGGCACTTTCCATCGCATAGTACTTTCGTACTATGGACGCCAAGTCAGCGAAGCGTGATGTGTCACGGCGACTTAAGGCGTTAAGGATTCCCTTGTCCATGCAATTATTGCAGAAGAATGAGACTGCGTCTTCCTCGCGACTGTCCTTAACCTTGTTCATAACAAGGAGGAATCTGGCCCGATAATGATGTACTGTTTCATGGGGCTCTTGCTTGATGTGGGGAAGATCGTTTATGTCTGGGTGGGTGGGTGGATTTGAGTCCGAACCCCTACCCGATCTAAGACCCAGGGGCCGAGGAGTTTCCGATCTTGGAAGTTCGGATTCCGGAGTGTTGCCCGATGAGTCTGGCCCGCTGCCTGACTCTAGGTTCAGGGCTTGGGTGATGTCCTCCCGTACACGGGTATCCGGCTCGGAGAGCTCAGGAATCCGGACATAGTTAGTCCTCAAGGTAGTGGCTAAATCGCCGCATTGTTCCTCCACCACCGCAATATGATGGGTGACCGGTGGAGGATTAATCTCCCTTTGATCGGGTTTAAGCCCAATCTGATCATAGTCTATAGCGACTCCCAAGGTAGCGATACGATCCAAGAGCTCGTTTAGGGAAGAGAGCTCTATTTTATTCATCCGCTCAGCGAATTCTGAGCCGACGTGGAGGCTATTTTTGATGACCCGAGAAGTCATCGTCGGTGCAGTGGCCGAACTGGCGGTCATGATGAAACTGCCAAGCCGGAGAGTTTGGCCGACAGCCAGGGCTCCTCCGGCGGTAATGTTGTTTTTAAAAATGAGACGAGACATCCTTCCTTACGCCGACGGCACAGTGGAACTCTCAATGAAAGGACCAATGTTGCTGCAAGGTCAGTTACAAAGGAGAAGACATACATATCTATATTCTCTAGCTTGCCTTCCACGCTAAGTAGAGTCCCATCCGGACACGGGACGAAGTCTTCAATCTTGTATCTTCATAGCCCAACAGTCCGGCCAAAGGTCATAATCCGACTGTCCGGATACCCCCTAATCCAGGACTCCCTCAGCGGCCGTCACGTAGTAGTAGGCACCCTCGGGGTAGCAGTAGTCATCAGTGGTGTCATCTGGCTCCTGAGATCTGTCATCTGGTCGCAACAATTGGGTATGGGGGAAAAGAGGTAGCAAAGCAGTCGTGAGTACTCATCCAAAGTACTCGCAAGACTTACATCAGATCTGAACTAAGTATGCATCTGTATCAAAGGAAATGGGCTGTATCTGTGGACTAAACTGCAGAATGCCAGAATAGAGGAAAGGCTTAGTCCTATCAATGACTAGCATCTTCTGGAAACCACCACCTTACAGCAACAGGAGGGAGTAGAGTAGCATAAAGTAAAGTAGCAGTAGTGTTATCAACCTCGGCCAGAGATCCTTTCTCGACTCCCTGCGAGAAAGCAATCCAAGAGCCATACTATCCATTCATCACAACCATGTCTCATATCCATTTCTCATCTCAAGTATCCGGTTCTAGTTGTATCAATCGAGATACAACTCCAAGTGTCCGTTACCATAGGACAGGCTATCGGTAGATGTTTTCTTCCCTGCAGGGGTGCACCAACTTACCCGCCACGCTCGATTAACTCCGGCCGGACACACTTTCCTGGGTCATGCCCGGTGAGGGAGTCCTGGATAAGGGGGTCTCCGGACAGCCGGACTATATCCTTTGGCCGAACTGTTAGACTATGAAGATACAAGATTGAAGACTTCGTCTCGTGTCTGGATGGGACTCTACTTGGCGTGGAAGGCAAGCTAGGAAATACGGATATGTATATCTCCTTTGTAACCGACCTTGTGTAACCCTAGCCTTTCCGGTGTCTATATAAACCGGAGGGTTTTAGTCCGTAGGACAACATACAATCATACCATAGGCTAGCTTCTAGGGTTTAGCCTCTCCGATCTCGAGGTAGATCAACTCTTGTAATACCCATAGCATCAAGAATAAATCAAGCAGGACGTAGTGTTTTACCTCCATCAAGAGGGCCTGAACCTGGGTAAAACATCGTGTCCCCTGCCTCCTGTTACCATCAGCCTTAGACGCACAGTTCAGGACCCCCTACCCGAGATCCGCCGGTTTTGACACCGACATTGGTGCTTTCATTGAGAGTTCCTCTGTGCCGTCGCCGTTAGGCTTGATGGCTCCTACGATTATCGATAGCGATGCAGTCCAGGGTGAGACTTTTCTCCCCGGACAGATCTTTGTGTTCGGCGGCTTCGCACTGCGGGCCAACTCGCTTGGCCATCTGGAGTAGATCGAAAGTTACGCCCCTAGCCACCAGGTCAGGTTTGGAAGCTTAATCTACATGGCCGATATCCGCGGAGACTTGATCTTTGACGAATTCGAGCCTCTGCCTTGTGCGTCACGCGGTCACGATGAGTATGATTTAGCTCTACCATCAGACAGTGTTCAAGAGATCGCACCGGTAGCCACTCCGACCCTCAATTCGGAGCCAGTTGTGCTGTCCATGGACGGGTGGATGGACCCCGCCACGGAGGCCTTACCCTCAGCGGCGATCGAGCCGAAGGTCGACCTTACCCTGCACGAGAGTTGTGTTGTCAAACTGCTGGATCCTTCTCCGGCCACGGACTCCGAACCGCCTGCGCCCGTTCCTAGCGAATCCGATTGGGCGCCGATCATGGAGTTTACCTCCGCAGATATTTTTCAACACTCGCCCTTTGGCGACATACTAAACTCATTAAGTTCTCTCTCCTTGTTAGGAGGATCCTGGCCGAACTATGTCCGGCAGGATTGGGATGCGGATGACGAAGAAATTCGCTGCCCACCCACCACCCACTTAGTAGCCACTATCGACGACTTAACTGACATGCTGGACTTCGACTCCGAAGACATCGACGGTATGGACGACGATGCGGGAGATGAAGAGGAACCACTGCCCACAGGGCACTGGACAGCCACCTCATCATACGATATATACATGGTGGACACACCCAAAGAAGGCAATGGCGACGAGACAGCGGAGGATGACCCCTCCAAGAAGCAACCCAAGCGCCGACGTCAGCGGCACCGCTCTAAGTCCCGCCAAAGCAAAAGTGGTGACACCGGCACAGGAGATAATAACACTCCGGATAGTGCCGAAGATGGCAACAATCCCCTCCAACACGATCTAGGACAGGAGGATGGAGAGGCCAGCCCTCCAGAGAGAGCGGCAGATGGAGAGGCGGACGATGATAATTACATGCCCCCCTCCGAAGATGAGGCAAGCCTCGACGATGACGAATTCGTCATGCCAGAGGATCCCGTCGAACAAGAGCGCTTCAAGCACCGGTTTATAGCCACAGAAAATAACCTTAAGAAAAAGCAGCAGCAGCTTCAAGATGATCAAGATCTGCTAGCTAAAAGATGGACTAAAGTCCTCGCGGCCGAGGAATGAAACTCGAACGCCCCTCCAAGAGTTACCCAAAATGCAGGTTCCTACCCCGACTGGAGGAAGAAGCGTATGACGCGGCTGATCGGCCACCTCGTGGTCGTGATAGAGAGGCATTCCAGCCAAAAGCTCAGCCTGCACCCCGACGCCATTCAAATAAAAAGGCATGGGGAAATACGCCAGACCTGCGAGACGTATTGGAGGACAAAGCAAAACATGCAAGATCGATCTACGGATCACGAGGGCGCGCCACTATGCGAGACGATAAACGTCACGCCGGATATAGTAGAAGTAAATCTAGCCGGGCCGAACACAGCGGGCAAGACTCATTGGAGCTGCGTCACGATATAGCCCACTATAGAGGTGCCGCACACCCCTTATGCTTCACAGATGAAGTAATGGATCATCAAATCCCAGAGGGTTTCAAACCCGTAAACATAGAATCATACGACGGCATGACAGATCCTGCGGTATGGATCGAGGATTTCCTCCTACACATCCACATGGCCCATGGTGATGAACTACACGCAATCAAATACCTCCCACTCAAACTTAAAGGACCAGCTCGGCATTGGCTCAACAGCTTGCCAGTAGAGTCCATTGGCAGTTGGGAAGATCTGGAAGCCGCATTCCACAACAACTTTCCGGGAACTTCTGTGCGACCACCAGACACCGATGACCTGAGCCATATAATTCAGCAGCCAGAGGAATCGGCCAGGCAATTCTGGACACAGTTCCTAACAAAGAAAAATCAAATCATCGACTGTCTGGATGTAGAGGCCGTAGCAGCTTTTAAACACAACATCCGCGACGAGTGGCTAGCCCGGCACCTTGGTTAGGAAAAGCCGAAATCTATGGCAGCCCTCATGACACACATGACCCGCTTTTGTGCGGGAGAAGACAGCTGGCTAGCTCGCAGTAATAACATATCAAAGAACCGTGGTACGTCGGATACCAAGGACGGCAATGGCAGGTCACGTTGCAACAAACATAAGCGCCGCATTAACAGTGAATACCGAGGATACGGCAGTCAATGCCGCATTCAAAGGATCTAAACCCGGTCAGAGGAAAAAGCCATTTAATAGAAGCACTCCGGGCCCGTCTAGTTTGGACCACATACTCGATCACTCGTGTCAAATACACGGCACCCCTGAAAAGCCAGCCAACCACACCAACAGGGATTGTTGGGTATTCAAGCAGGCCGGCAAGTTAAATGCCGAAAACAAAGATAACGAGCCACATAGCGATGACGAGGAAGAGCCCCGGCAGCTGAACACTGGAGGATAGAAGAGGTTCTCCCCTAAAAGTGCAACTATCCCTAGGTGGTTTTGGTAATTCATAACAACATATAGCTCATTGAGCTAATGCTATTCCAAGATGATTATTTCAGGAAAGCTCAATGATTGGCATGGCATGGATGTGAAAGTGGAACCCTCAAAATGCTAAGGACAAAGGATTGGCTCAAGCTCAAAAGCTCAAGACTCCTCATTTTATATTTTAGTGATCCAAGATCACATTGAGTCTTTAGGAAAAGCCAATACTATCAAGGAGGGATGAGGTGTTGCTTAATGAGCCTCTTGCTTCATGTGCTTAATGATATGCTCGAAAAACCCTCAACTACTTTCCCATATCCACTTTTGACCTAAACCCTAAGCCAAACTCGGTCCTACCGATTCTTCCTATCCGGCGCCACCGAGTTTTCATTTGTCATAAGCCACTGCCAAACCCTAGCAATTCGGTTCTACAGATAGGGATCTCGGTCTCAATGAGATGGGATTGCAAACTCTCTGTTTCCCTTTTGTAACTTTTTGGTCTCACCGAAAGAGCGAATCGGTCCCACCGAGATTGCAATGTAAATTCAGTGTTTCCTTTTTGTAACTTTTCGGTCTCACCGAAAGAGCAAATCGGTCCCACCGAGTTTGCCTGACCAACTCTCTGGTTAGCTAATTACCAAAATCGGTCTCACCGAGTTTGTGTAATCGGTCTCACCGAGATTACGTTATGCCCAAACCCTAACCATATGGGTCCTACCGAGTTGCATGTCAGTCCCACCGAAAATCTCTAACGGTCACTAGGTTTACCTTTTCGGTCCGACCGAGTTTGTTGATTCGGTCCCATCGAGATTGGAAAACTGTGTGTAACGGTTGGATTTTGTGTGGAGGCTATATATACCCCTCCACCTCCTCTTCATTCGTGGAGAGAGCCATCAGAACACATACACCATTCCAACTCATATGTTCTGAGAGAGAACCACCTACTTATGTGTTGAGACCAAGACATTCCATTCCTACCATATGAATCTTGATCTCTAGCCTTTCCAAGTCGCTTTCCACTCAAATCTTCTTTCCACGAAATCCAAATCCTATGAGAGAGAGTTGAGTGTTGGGGAGACTATCATTTGAAGCACAAGAGCAAGGAGTTCATTACCTACACACCATTTGTTACTTCTTGGAGAGTGGTGTCTCCTAGATTGGCTAGGTGTCACTTGGGAGCCTCCGACAAGATTGTGGAGTTGAACCAAGGAGTTTGTAAGGGCAAGGAGATCGCCTACTTCATGAAGATCTACCGCTAGTGAGGCAAGTCCTGTGTGGGAGATGGCCATGGTGGGATAGACAAGGTTGCTTCTTCGTGGACCCTTTGTGGGTGGTTGCTTCTTCGTGGACCCTTTGTGGGTGGAGCCCTTTGTGGACTCGCGCAACCGTTACTCTTTGTGGACTCGCGCAACCGTTACCCTTTGTGGGTTGAAATCTCCATCAACATGGATGTAGGATAACACCACCTATCCGAACCACGGGAAAAACATCCGTGTCTCCAATTGCGTTTGAATTCTCCAAACCCTTCCCTTTACATTCTTGCAAGTTGCATGCTTTACTTTCTGCTGCCAATATACTCTTTGCATGCTTGCTTGAATTGTGTGATGATTGCTTGACTTGTCCTACAATAGCTAAAATCTGCCAAGAACTAAAATTGGGAAAAGGTTAAGTTTTTATTTGGTCAAGTAGTCTAATCACCCCCCTCTAGACATACTTTCGATCCTACACCCCCACAAGTGCGGACGGTGAACATGATATACGCAACCCACATCCCCAAGAGGGAGCAGAAGCGTACGCTCAGGGACGTATATGCGTTGGAGCCAGTTGCCCCAAAGTTCAACCCATGGTCCTCCTGTCTGATCACCTTCGATCGCAGGGACCACCCCACTAGTATCCGTCATGGCGGATTCGCCGCACTGGTCCTAGACCCAATCATTGACAGATTTCACCTCACTCGAGTCCTTATGGATGGCGGCAACGGCCTGAACCTGCTTTACCAGGACACAGTGCGCAAAATGGGTATAGACCCCTCAAGGATCAAACCCACAAAAACGACCTTTAAAGGCGTAATACCAGGTGTAGAGGCCCATTGCACAGGCTCAGTCACACTGGAAGTGGTCTTCGGATCCCCGGATAACTTCTGAAGCGAAGAGTTAATCTTTGATATAGTCCCGTTCCGTAGTGGTTATCATGCACTGCTCGGGCAAACCGCATTTGCAAGATTCAATGTGGTACCGCATTATGCATACCTCAAGCTCAAGATGCCAGGACCTCGGGGGGGTCATCACAGTCAATGGAAACAAAGAGCGCTCTCTCTGCACGGAGGAGGACACTGTGGCCCTCGCAGCAGGAGCACAAAGCAGCCTCTTAAGGCAATCCACTAGTTCGGTGATTAAGGACCCGGACAACTTCAAGCGCGCTCAGAGTAATCGGCAACTGGACCGCCTGGCACATCCCGAGCTCACATAGCAATGTGGCCCCCACCCCGGCACCAGTCAAACGGCGAAATTCGTGCCACGCGTACATAATTACGCATTAAAAATACCATGGGCACAGGTAGGGAGGGGGGCACAACTATGGCACGCCCCAATACGGGGCTTAAACTGCACTAGGGGCTTCCCGCTTTGTTATTTTTCTCTTTCAGGACCTTAATCTCTGGAAACCTTGTCCAGCAGCATGATTGCCGAACACATGATGCAGCAACCAAGGAGGCAGAAAGCTACGTCACACCGCGGAATTCCCAGGTGGATTACGATAATGAGTAAAATATTTGCTTTAATAATGTTCCTCAGCTTGCCCTTGGAAGGGACATGTCAAACCGTCCTACTTTTTGCTTATCGCACTACATGTATCACTCTGCATTAACGCACCTTTTTGAATAAACAATGCATATTATTAAGACTATTATTGCATTCTTCTTTATATATATACATATATATATATATGTTAATTCATGACATCCGGCACCCGTACACTCTGGTACGGCCAATATGCTAGGGGCTTAAGCATACCCCACAATACGGCGTGAGAAGTCTGGACACTTTCAACAGTGCGGCACCCCGAACTTATAGCATTATATGCATCAGCTCCGAATCATGTCTTGGGTCAATAGTTGGGTTTTCCCAGCTCCCATGTTTTGGTACCTTACGTTCCGCTATATCGGCTAAGGTAGCACTTGGAGAACTACTGCGATTGTGCCCCGGTTCTGCTGGGCTAAGCACCTCAGTAGAGAAAGCTAAAACTGACTGTCATGATAAGGCGAGAGACTGGTCATTGTTTGAGAGGTTTTCGAGTCCCTAAAGACTTATGCCGCTTAGAGCGAGGAGTCAGCCCTGTCCGGCTTAAAGCGTGTATCGCGCCCCGAATTCGGCCTTCCGAATACTAGGGGCTTCGCCGAAATTTAAAATTATAGAATTCTGTGGCTAAGTGAGAGTGATAACGCATTATAGTCCGATTGCCTTGTTCGTTGTGCTGAGCACCTCCCCCGAAGGACCCAAAAATGGGAACAAGAGTGCGCAGGTTTATCCCGAACACCCCAGCACTCGTGGCATGGGGGCAGAAGCCGACGACTAGCCATCTCTCAAATTTGATAAACAGCCGAACAGAAGGTAATATTTTAAATTCAAACAAGCGTTTCATAGCGCATATGAACAAGTTTTCATGAATACAGGATTACACGAGCGGGTTTACTCAAATATTATATCCTTCGTACACTCGTCCGCTACGAGACGAGCACCCTTCAGGACACCCTCATAGTACATCTCGGGGTGGCGATGCTCCTTGCCCTCCGGTGGCCCTTCCTTGATCAGCTTCATGGCGTCTAGCTTGGCCCATTGCACCTTCGCATGGGCGAAAGCCCGGCGTGCACCTTCGATGCAGACGGACCGCTTGACGACTCCCAGCCGTGGGTAGGCATCCACAAGCCGCCTCACCAGCCCGAAGTAGCTGTTCGGAAGGGCGTCACCAGGCCACAGCCGGACTATAAAGCCCTTCATCGCCTGTTCGGCCGCCTTGTGTAGCTCGACCAGCTGCTTTAGCTGGTCGCTCATAGGCGCCGGGTGTTTGGTCCCAGTATACTAGGACCAGAACAGCTTCTCCGTTGAGCTTCCCTCCTCGGCCTGGTAAAACTGTGCGGCATCCGACACGCTGTGGGGCAAATCTGCGAATGCTCCTGGAGAGCTCCGGATTCGGGTAAGTAATAGGTAGTTTAGTTTCACATGCTTGCTTTGCATATAGAATGCCTTACCCGCCGCTATTTTCTTCATCGCGTCAATCTCCTGGAGGGCCTTGTGGGCTTTGGCCTTGGCACTCTTTGCGCTCTCAAGGGCCGCGGCAAGCTAAGACTCTCGCGTCTTCAAGTCAAGCTCCAATGCCTCGTGCTTCGTCACAAGAGCGTGGAGCTATTGCTGCACCTCACCCACCCGTGCCTCATGCCTTTTCCGCTCGGTGCGCTCCTTGGCCGCTTTGTTTTCGGCCTCGGATAGCGCTTGCTTTAGGGTCGCCACCTCGGTCGTGGCCCCTGGCAAATTTACGATGATCTTGTCATTTTGCAATTGCATTATTTTTATACATATCCACATACTAGGTACTACTTACCTTTGTTCTCCTCGAGCTGCCTCTTGGCAAGGCCGAGCTCGTCCTTGGACCCTTTAAGGTCCTGCTTCAGTGCGGCGACCTCCGTAGTCAGTGTGGCAGATGCCAGCAGCGAAGCCTGCATACACATATTGATATACTTATATTAGACTTCTGCGATATTGTTTGATCCTCTGTTCGGCTCTTCTTTGTGAACACCGAACAGAGCATCCGGGGCTACTGTCTATGCGGTAATATTTTTCCATATTTCAAAAACTTACCTCAAAGCCTGTTAGAACTCTGACACAGGCTTCAGTCAGTCCGCTCTTGGCGGACTGAACCTTCTGGACCACCACACTCATAATAGTGCGGTGCTCCTCGTCGATGGAAGCGCTGCGAAGTGCTCCCAGCAGACTGTCCGGTGCCTCTGAATGGACAGAGGTCACCGGCACAGGCGTCTTGCCCCTCTTGGAAGGAGGCCGCCTGCCTGAGTCCGGAACTACTGGAGGTTCCAGCGCAGTGTTTGGCTGAGGGACGAACTCGGAGCCCTCGGGGGCCTTGTTCCCTCTGCTCCCGGAGTCCAGAAGGTCGCCTTGAGGCGCCTCCGGGATTGTATCCCCTCGACCCGGTGCCTCTTGAGACAATACCTCGGTGTTGTCCGTAGGGCAAGGGGAGGTGGCGGTCGGAAGTGGATCGCTATCCATATCCGACGAGCCCAGGGAGCCGTCCGACGATACGTCGATACGGGCTCGTGGCGGTCTGCATAATCATAATTCGGCGTTAGGAGAAGCGGTGCGACAAAGGTATGCGATGAACTACTCTGGCATCCGGATACTTACGACTTCGCCAGGGGCTTGGCCCTGAGCAGCCACTCATCTTCGCCTTCGGCGGCGGTGGTGGAGTAGTCCGGAAGGAGGGTCCTTCCCTTCTTGGACCCTTCGGCCCCCCGGTTGGGGCGGCTTTCCTTTTCTTGTCTCCCCCAACTGAAGGGGGAGCATCTTCTTCTTCCTCCTCGTCTTCAGGGGAGGAGTGTATCGCAGAGTTATCGGACGATGAGTCCGATAACACCTGGCGTCGGGAACTCTTTCGGGTTCCCTTGGCCTTCTTGGTCTTCTCCGGCACCTTATAAGGGGCCGGAGTCAGCATCTCCATAGGAGAGCGTCCGCAGTATCTTCGTGCAGAGGGGTCGGATAGTTAATCTGCCCCGACGTCTCCACCTAGTCCTGTCAAAGGCATGGAGATCAGACCCCGCACATGATTAAGCTAGGGGAAATAAAATATCCTACCAGATGTATAGAACTCACCGAATGCGCTCGGTGCTTCGCGCTTAGCCCGCAGTCCTCAGTGAGGGTGGGAGGGACCTCGGCGCCCTTGAACAGCACCTTCCAGACGTCCTTGTGCATCGTGTCGAAGAGCTCTCTTAGAGTCTGGTGCTGGCCGGGTCGAACTCCCACAAGTTGAAGTCTCGTTGTTGGCACGGGAGGATCCGGCGGATGAGCATGACCTTGACTATGTTGACAAGCTTAAGCTTCTTGCCTGCCATATTCCGGATACATTTCTGGAGTCCGTCCAGCTCCACCGATGGGCCCCAGGACAGGCCCTTCTCTTTCCAGGAAGTGAGCCACGTGGGGACTCCGGATCGAAACTTAGGGGCGGCCACCCATTTGGCGTCGCGCGGCTCGGTGATGTAGAACCACGCTGATTGCCACCCCTTTATGGTCTCCACGAAGGAGCCTTTGAGCCATATAATGTTGGGCATCTTGCCCACCATGGCTCCGCCTCATTCTGCTTATTGGACGCCCACCACCTTCGGCTTGGTATTGAAGGTCTTTAACTACAGGCCGTGGGGCCGGATGTGGAGGAAAGCCTCACACACGATGATGAACGCCGAAATGTTGAGGACGAAGTTCGGGGCTAGATCATGGAAGTCCAGCCCGTAGTAGAACATGAGACCATGGACGAATGGATGGATGGGAAACCCCAGTCCGCGGAGGAAGTGGTGGAGGAAAACTACCCTCTCGTGAGGTTCTGGGGTAGGGACGATCTGCACCGCAGTGGGCAGCCGATGCGCGATATTCACGCCAAGTATCCGGCTCCGCGCAACTTCTTGATACGTCCCTCCGTAACGGAGGAAGCCATCCATTTGCCTCCCGCTCCGGACATGATTGGAGAAGGTTGAGGGGAAGGATGTGGGCTTGGGCGTTGGAGCTCGAGTGCGCAAGAGTGGATGAGCAAGGAGGAAGAAGGCGTGGGTAGAAAAAGATTAAACCTTGTCCCTTTATAAGGGCGGCCGAAACTATGCGCCCCCACTAGCCTGGTAAAACTCGCTTATCCCCCAAGCGCCATAATCGATGGAGCGGTTGGGTTACCCATGCCCGTATTGATGAGAATCCCGTAATAAGGGGGACACGATCTCTGCTTTGACAAGATGTGTCAAAAAACTGCCTCGCGTTATGTGCGGTGCTAGTTAAAGGAAACGGTTCGAATAATCACCGGGCCATGGCATACTGTCATGTTGCCAAAACAAGTCAGCAAATTAGATTTGTGGAAATATTATTCTCTCTACGGTGGTATGTGGAACTTATTTTGCAGGGTCGGACACTATCCTTGTATTCAAATTCTTCTGTGGTGTATTCGGAGGAGGAACCCACCTTGCAATGCTGAAGACAATACTGCGCGCCGGACTCATCGTCATTGAAGCCTGGTTCAGGGGCTACTTAGGGAGTCCTGGATTCGGGGGTCCCCGGACAGCCAGACTATATCCTTTGGCTGGACTGTTAGACTATGATGATACAAGATTGAAGACTTCGTCTCGTGTCCGGATGGGACTCTACTTGGCGTGGAAGGAAAGCTAGGCAATACGGATATGTATATCTCCTCCTTTGTAACAGACCATGTGTAACCCTAGCCCTTTCCGGTGTCTATATAAACCAGAGGGTTTTAGTCCGTAGGACAACATACAACCTGGGTAAAACATCGTGTCCCCTGCCTCCTGTTACCATCAGCCTTAAACGCACAGTTCGGGACCCCCTACCCGAGATCCTCCGGTTTTGACACCGACACCCGGCCTCGGCCAAACATTACGCCGCAACCCAACCTAGGCTTAATAGAGAGGTCAGCACGCCGACTAAGCCTATGCCCCCAGGGGTCATGGGCCATCTCCCCGGGAACTCCTACACGTTGCGTACGCGGCCGGTGAGCAGACCTAGCTACCTCCTTCAAAAAGGCAGGTGCTTACCAGTCCAACCTGGCGCGTGCCGCTCAGTCGATGTCGTCTATTAAGCTTCGGCTGATGCATACGACGCAGAACGCCCATACTATGCCCACGTGATGGTTAGTGCTATCAAGACAGAGGCCCCTTGGATCAAATATCCAAATCGTAGTGGATTAGGAGCACGCGGTAACGACCAGAGACTCACGTTTGATGTGACCCCGTCGCCTCGTCTCGAGTACTTGCGGCAAGGGCTAAAAACGCCCGGCGACGCCTCATAAGTATCTCGCGGGCACCTTCCAGGTCAACCCGACTCCGCATCACTTGCTATTAAGCTCGCGCGGGTACCCCTCAGGGCCGACCCGTCTTTAGTAACATGGCTCAGTGCAAAGTCATAGTAACCATAGTAACTATAGTAACTGTGTGTCTAACACCAAGGGGAAAACCCGAGGAATCACCCCCGGTGAATTCCACTCGATGTTATCATCAAGGTGAACGTAAGAGGATCCACCCTCGAGGTTCACACTTGAGGGGTTGCACGACAGAGCCGTAACGAGAGTGGTTAAGGAGGAAATCACCCTCGATGACCATGACCGGATAGCTACACTATAGAGATCTCATCATGAGTGATGTGTGAGGTTCCACCCTCGGCACTCGATGGTAACTCTGCAGATTCGAGCAACAAAAGGGGAAAGTGATGTGTGGTGTCGGGGCCTGGATGTCGATCACGTTGATCGAGTCATCGAACATAAAGCGGGGCAACTGGGACAAGGTGGGGGTCAGTGATGGATCTCTAACCAACCTATACTAAGCAGTTTAGGATAAGCAGGTAAGGTATGAAAGTAGGTAACAAAAACAGGCTATGCATCAGAGTAGGATCATACAGAAAGTAGTACCAGTTCTAATGCAAGCATGGGAGGGAAAGAAATGGGCGATATCAGAATGCTTAAGGGGGGGTTTGCTTGCCTGGAAGCTCTGATGAAAAAGAAGAAGTGTCGTCGACGACGTAGTCGATCACCGGGGCGGCATCGGTCTCGGGGTATACTGGAGAGAAGAGGGGGGAGAAACAATAAATATAAAGCAAACATAGCATCACAAAGCATAACATGGCAATACGCAGCGCTAGGAGTGTTCTA
Source organism: Triticum urartu (assembly GCF_003073215.2). Lineage (NCBI taxonomy): Eukaryota > Viridiplantae > Streptophyta > Magnoliopsida > Poales > Poaceae > Triticum > Triticum urartu. The sequence continues at coordinate 441,692,039 of NC_053027.1, forward strand.
ATGTAGTGCTGCATGATACAGGTGAAGGGGGAATTCAACCGGGAAGGTATTCCCGGTTCCAGAACCTGTGTCACAAAAATGACCGGAGGGGGAAATGTTCCATGTTTAGATAGTTAGAGGCATATGACAGGTAAACAGAACGCGTACTCAGATTTGTCTCGTCATTCTGAGCAACTTTCATGTAGAAAACATTTTCATCCGAGTTACGGTTTATTTACTACGAATTTCTAAAGATTTTAGCATTTTTCTGAAGTTCCTAGATTTATTATTAAATAGAATTAAAAACAGAATATACATTTTATACTCAGCACGGGCTAGCCACAGCCAATGACATGTGGGGCCAGGGGCTTGGTTGACCTAGTCAATCAGTCCAGTCACAGTTGTCTAGTCAACTGTTGACTGGTCAAACCTAGGTAGTGGGGCCCAGGTGTCATTCTCATAGATTTAGTATTTTCTTTTTAAATAGATAACTAGAGGTAGGGTCTACCTGTCATTGAAAGGGGGGTACTTAAATTAGTTTAAAATGTAATCTAAGTTAATGGCCTTGGGCCCATGGGTCAGTAGTAGTGGGGGGTGATACGTCTCCAACGTATCTATAATTTTTGATTGCTCCATGCTATATTATCTACTGTTTTGGGCAATATTGGGCTTTAATATCCAGTTTTATATTACTTTTGGGACTAACCTATTAACCGAAGGCCCATCCCAGATTTGCTGTTTTATGCCTATTTCAGTGTTTCGAAGAAAAGGAATATCAGACGGAGTCAAAACGGAACGAAATCAACTGGAGAAGTTATTTTTGGAAGGAAACACACCTGATGGACTTGGACCCCACGTCAAGGAAGGAACGAGGCTCTCACGAGGGTGGGGGCGCCCCCCCTAGGGCGCGCCCCCCTGTCTCGTGGGACCCTCGTGGCTCCCCTGACGTACCTCCTGCACCCATATATACCTACATGACCTAAAACTTCCAGAACGCAACATAGATCGGGAGTTCCGCCGCCAGAAGCCTTCGTAGCCACCGAAAACCAATCTAGACCCGTTCCGGCACCCTGCCAGAGGGGGCAATCTCTCTCCGATGGACATCTTCATCATCCCGGTCCTCTCCATGACGAGGATGGAGTAGTTCTCCCTCGGTGCTAAGGGTATGTACCAGTAGCTATGTGTTTGATCTCTCTCTCTCTCTCTCGTGTTCTTGAGATGATACGATCTTGATGTATCGCGAGCTTTGCTATTATATTTGGATCCTATGATGTTTCTTCCCCCCTCTTCTCTCTTGTAATGGATCGAGTTTCCCCTTTGAAGTAATCTTATCGGATTGAGTCTTTAAAGATTTGAGAACACTTGATATATGTCTTGCCGTGGATATCTGTGGTGACAATGGAATACCGTGTGCCACTTGATGTATGTTAAGGTGACCAACTTGCGGTTTCATGAACCTATGCATAGGGGTTGGCACACGTTTTTGTCATGATTCTCCGGTAGGTCTTTGGGGCACTCTTTGAGGTCCTTTGTGTTGGTTGAATAGATGAATTGAGATTGTGTGATGCATATCGTATAATCATGCCCACGGATACTTGAGGTGACATTGGAGTATCTAGGTGACATTAGGGTTTTGGTTGATTTGTATCTTAAGGTGTTATTCTAGTACGAACTCTAGGGCTGTTTGTGACACTTATAGGAATAGCCCAACGGATTGATTGGAAAGAATAACTTTGAGGTGGTTTCGTACCCTACCATAATCTCTTCGTTCGTTCTCCACTATTAGTGACTTTGGAGTGACTCTTTGTTGCATGTTGAGGGATAGTTTTATGATCCAATTATGTTAGAATTGTTGAGAGGACTTACACTAGCAAAAGTATGAACCCTAGGCCTTGTTTCAACACATTGCAATACCGTTTACGCTCACTTTTATCACTTGCTACCTTGCTGTTTTTATAATTTCAGATTACAAATACCTTTATCTACTATCCATATACCACTTGTATCACCATCTCTTCGCCGAACTAGTGCACCTATACAATTTATCATTGTATTGGGTGTGTTGGGGACACAAGAGACTCTTTGTTATTTGGTTGCAGGGTTGCTTGAGGGAGACCATCTTCATCCTACGGCTACTACAGATTGATAAACCTTAGGTCATCCACTTGAGGGAAATTTGCTACTGTCCTACAAACCTCTGCACTTGGAGGCCCAACAACGTCTACAAGAAGAAGGTTGTGTAGTAGACATCAAGCTCTTTTCTGGCGCCGTTGCCGGGGAGGTGAGTGCTTGAAGGTATATCTTTAGATCTTGCAATCGAGTCTTTTAGTTTCTTGTTTTATCACTAGTTTAGTCTATAAAAGAAAACTATAAAAAAATGGAATTGAGTTTGTCTCATACGCTTCACCTTTTTAATATCTTTCGTGAGTATGATGGAAAGGATAATTGTGCTCAAGTGCTAGAAGAAGAAATCTATAAAATGTTTGGCACTAAATCTTTGAATGATGAGCATGATTACAATGTCGTTAGTATGAATTCTTTGAATATCCATTATGCTAATGATGATTGCACTAGTTATGCTGAAAATGTCTCCTATAAACATGTCAATTTTTGTGGAGTGCATTGGGTTTGTAAGCACACACCAAATAGGGAAGACAGATATTGCAAGAAGCATAAGTACTTAGAAACCAAATTGTTGCAAGAAGAGCTAGATGAATGTGCTGAAAATTTGAATTATCTTGGATGTACTTGTGGACTTTGCAATGAAAGTGGTCATTTAGCTATCCGGTGCAAATTGTTTCACGATCTAATCATGTCCAAAAATTGTGATGACTTGATTTCCCTTGCACATTATAATGAACTTAGTTTGCTTATGGGTTATGAAGAAATGAAACGTTTAACTAATGATCTTCCAAAATTTGCCCATTAAAAACTTCTTGGTTTTGATCTAGAGAATATTTATATGTATTGTACGATGAATTGCATTGAAAATCCTTATATTGAAATTACATAAAGAAAAGAAAACAAATAGGAGATGAAGAGAATACTAACGAAAGGGAAGAGACTTCCCAATATCATCCTATTATTTCTTATGATGAATCAGGTAACCAGGAGGAGCCTTCTACTCAACCAATCTCATTAATAAGGAGCTCCAAAAAGAGGATTGAACCCACACATGATGTGGTGAAGAGGAATAAAAGAAAAAGTAAGAGAGGTAAAAAGGTATCTCTCCCAAATAAAGTTGCTCCTATTATTGTTGTGCCTCATGAAAATGAAGATGATACACTTTAAGATGATCTCGTTATGCCTATTGCTTGTTGTGATGATTATGATTGGGAAGATAATGATACTTCTTATGATCTTGAAAATCTTTTTGGCACTTGCTTGGAAGAATATAATAATTGCTATACTATTGGTGCTATCCATGCTATTAATGATGAGAGTGATTATGCTTATGATATGAAAAGGCCCAAGCTTGGGGAAGCTATGTTTGATGAGGCTGACATATTTGAGAATATATTTTCTGCAATTAGTGTTTGTCCCAAGCTTGGGGATGCTATGTTTAATAATGATGATATTTTTAGCCATCCATGTTTTGATATGCAAAGTGATTATGATGAGAACAAAGTTGCTACTTATGATGATTATTGTGATGAAACTTATGCTATAAAAAGTAGTGATGATTATATTTATAAAACTTGTCATGATTATGATTCCCCCTTCTCTGAACATTACTCTTTTAATGTGGAAGCAATTTATAGTATCCAAGTCTCTTACGATACTTCCACTATTCCGAATGAGAAGAATTTTGCCTATGCGGAGAGTAATAAATTTTCTATGCTTGTAGATCATGAAAGGGATGCTTTAGGTGCTGGTTATATTGTTGAATTCATTCATGATGCTACTGAAAATTATTATGAGGGAGGAACATATGCTCTTAGGAATTGCAATAATATCAAGTTTCCTCTCTATGTGCTTAAAATGTTGAAGTTATGCTTGTTTTACCTTCCTATGCAAGTTGATTATTGTTCCCATAAGTTTTTTGCTCACAAAAACCCTATGCATAGGAAGTGGGTTAGGCTTAAATGTGCTAGTTATATTCTTCATGATGCTCTCTTTATGTTACAATTCTTATCCTTCATGTGAGCATCGTTGAAATCATCATGCCTAGCTAGGGGCGTTAAACGATAGCGCTTGTTGGGAGGCAACCCAATTTTATTTTTATTCCTTGATTTTTGCTCCTGTTTAGTAATAAATAATTCATCTAGCGTCTGTTTAGATGTTGTTTTATGCTTTTAATTAGTGTTTGTGCCAAGTAGAACCTTTGGGAAGACTTAGGGAAAGTCTTGTTGATCATGCTGTCAAAAACAGAAACTTTAGCGCTCATGAGAATTGCTGCCATTTTTATTTGGAGAGTTCTATTTAGTTAATTCTTTTTTCAGATGATTAATAGATAAATTCCTCATGTCCATAACTTTATTTGAGAATTTTATGAGTTCCAGAAGTATACGTTTGATTCTGATTACTACAGACTGTTCTGTTTTTGACAGATTCTGTTTTTCATGTGTTGTTTACTTATTTTGATGAATCTATGGCTAGTAAAGTAGATTATAAACCATAGAGAAGTTGGAATAAAGTAGGTTTAACACCAATATAAATAAAGAATGAGTTCATTACAGTACCTTGAAGTGGTGATTTATTTTCTTATACTAACGGAGCTTACGAGTTTTGTGTTGTGAAGTTTTCAAGTTTTGGGTAAGGATTCGATGGACTATGGAACAAGGAGTGGTAAGAGCCTAATCTTGGGGATTCCCAAAGCACCCCAAGGTAATATTCAAGGACAACCAAGAGCCTAAGCTTGGGGATGCCCCGGAAGGCATCCCCTCTTTCGTCTTCGTTCATCGGTAACTTTACTTGGAGCTATATTTTTATTTACCACATGATATGTGTTTTGCTTGGAGCGTCAATTTATTTTGTTAGGATTTGCTTTATTTTATTTAGAACAATGTTTTGCATCTTTTATTTCAATAAAAGTGGCATTGATAGCCTTTACTATGCCTATATTACAAGTATACATGTTGCTGTTTGAAAACAGAAAGTTTACCGCTGTTACAATAATTCCCTAGAAAAGTTAGAATGTGATAAAATGTTGAAACCTTTTGCATATTAAGCTCTGATAAATTTAATACAGTGGTAATTTTCTTTCATAATTTTTGGAGCTAGGGAAGTATGGATGTTGCAGCATTCTTTACAGACTATCCTGTTTAGGCAGATTGCTGTTATGTTTGCATATGATTGCTTCTTTAATGATTCTATTTGAGGATAGGACTATTAAATATGCAGAGGCATTTAGTATGCGATGTTGAATAATAATTTTAGTGATTTGCTACAGTAGAGTATGATAAGGTTTTTGCAATGGTTTATACTAACTTATCTCACGAGTCCTTGTTGAGTTTTGTGTGGATGAAGCTTTTGAGATTTAGGGAGACCGTGATATGAGATGAATTAAGGAGACACAAAAGCTCAAGCTTGGAGATGACCAAGGCACCCCAAGATAATATTTCAAGAAGTCTCAAGCATCTAAGCTTGGGGATGCCCCAGTTGGCATCCCACCTTTCTTCTTCAACAATTGTCGGTTAGTTTTGGTTGATCCTAAGTTTTTGCTTCTTCACATGATGTTTTCCATTCTTAGAATGTCATTTTATTTTTATTTGCTTGCTGTTTGAATAGAATAACAAGATCTAAAATTATTAAATGTTAGAGAGTCTTCACATAGTTGCATAATTATTCGACCACTCATTGATCTTCACTTATATCTTTCGGAGTAGCTTGTCACTTGCTCTAGTGCTTCACTTATATATTTTAGAGCATGGTGGTAGTTTTATTTTGAAGAAATAGATGAACTATCATGCTTCACTTATATTATATTGAGAGTCTTAAATATCATGGTAATTTGCTTAAAATCCTAATATGCTAGGAATTCAAGAATAAAAAAATTCTCTTATGAGGGTATTGAATACTATGAGAAGTTTGATACGTGATAATTGTTTTGAGATATGGAGATGGTGATATTAGAGTCATGATAGTTGAGTAGTTGTGAATTTGAGAGATACTTGTGTTGAAGTTTGTGATTCCCGTAGCATGCACATATGGTGAACCGTTATGTGATGAAGTCGGAGCATGATTTATTTATTGATTGTCTTCCTTATGAGTGGCGGTCGGGGACGAGCGATGGTCTTTTCCTACCAATCTAACCCCCTAGGAGCATGCGCGTAATACTTTGCTTTGATAACTTGTAGATTTTTGCAACAAGTATATGAGTTCTTTATGACTAATGTTGAGTCCATGGATTATACGCACTCTCACCCTTCCACCATTGCTAGCCTATCTAGTACCGTGCAACTTTCGCCGATACCATACACCCACCATACACCTTCCTCAAAACAGCCACCATACCTACCTATTATGGCATTTCCATAGCCATTCCGAGATATATAGCCATGCAAATTTCCACCGTTCCATTTATTACGACACGCTTCATCATTGTCATATTGCTTAGCATGATCATATAGTTGACATCGTATTTGTGGCAAAGCCACCATTGATAATTCTTTCATACATGTCACTCATGAGTCATTGCACATCCCGGTACACCGCCGGAGGCATTCATATATAGTCATAACTTGTTCTAAGTATCGAGTTGTAATTCTTGAGTTGTAAGAAAATAAAAGTGTGATGATCATCATTATTAGAGCATTGTCCCAGTGAGGAAAGAATGATGGAGACTATGATTCCCCCATAAGCCGGGATGAGACTCCGGATGAAAATAAATAAATAAAATAGGCCAAAGAATCCCAAATAAAAAAAGAGAAGGCCCAAAAAATTATAAAAATAAAAAAATGAGAGAAAAAGAGAGAAGGGACAGTGCTACTGCCCTTTTACCACACTTGTGCTTCAAAGTAGCACCATGATCTTCATGATAGAGAGTCTCCTATGTTGTCACTTTCATATACTAGTGGGAATCTTTCATTATAGAACTTGTCTTGTATATTCCAATGATGGGCTTCCTCAAAATGCCCTAGGTCTTCGTGAGCAAGCGAGTTGGATGCACACCCACTAGTTTCTTTTGTTGAGCTTTCATATACTTATAGCTCTAGTGCATCCGTTGCATGGCAATCCCTACTCACTCACATTGATATATATTGATGGGCATCTCCATAGCCCGTTGATACGCCTAGTTGATGTGAGACTATCTTCTCCTTTTGTCTTCTCCACAACCACCATTCTATTCCACCTATAATGCTATGTCCATGGCTCACGCTCATGTATTGCGTGAAGATTGAAAATGTTTGAGAACATCAAATGTATGAAACAATTGCTTGGCTTGTCATCGGGGTTGTGCATGATTTAAATATTTTGTGTGGTGAAGATGGAGCATAGCCAGACTATGTGATTTTGTAGGGATAGCTCTCTTTGGCCATGTTATTTTGAGAAGACATGATTGCTTTGTTAGTATGCTTGAAGTATTATTATTTTTATGTCAATATAAACTTTTGTCTTGAGTCTTTCGGATCTGAATATTCATACCACAACTAAGAATAATTACATTGAAATTATGCCAACTAGCATTCCACATCAAAAATTATCTTTTTATCATTTACCTACTCGAGGACGAGCAGGAATTAAGTTTGGGGGATGCTTGATACGTCTCCAACGTATCTACCATTTTTGATTGCTCCATGCTATATTATCTACTATTTTGGGTAATATTGGGCTTTAATATCCACTTTTATATTACTTTTGGGACTAACCTATTAACCGGAGGCCCAGCCCAGATTTGCTGTTTTATGCCTATTTCGGTGTTTCGAAGAAAAGGAATATCAGACGGAGTCGAAATGGAACAAAATCAACTAGAGAAGTTATTTTTGGAAGGAAACACACCTGATGGACTTGGACCCCATGTCAAGGAAGGAACAAGGCTCTCACGAGGGTGGGGGCGCGCCCCCCTGTCTCGTGGGACCCTCATGGCTCCCCTGACGTACCTCCTGCACCCATATATACCTACGTGACCTAAAACTTCCAGAACGCAACATAGATCGGGAGTTCCGCCGCCAGAAGCCTCTGTAGCCACCGAAAACCAATCTAGACCCGTTCCGGCACCCTGCCGGAGGGGGCAATCCCTCTCCGGTGGCCATCTTCACCATCCCGGTGCTCTCCATGACGAGGAGGGAGTAGTTCTCCCTCGGGGCTAAGGGTATGTACCAGTAGCTATGTGTTTGATCTCTCTCTCTCTCTCTCGTGTTCTTGAGATGATACGATCTTGATGTATCGTGAGCTTTACTATTATATTTGGATCCTATGAGGTTTCTTCCCCCCTCTTCTCTCTTGTAATGGATCGAGTTTCCCCTTTGAAGTAATCTTATCGGATTGAGTCTTTAAAGATTTGAGCACACTTGATGTATGTCTTGCCGTGGATATCTATGGTGACAATGGGATACTGCGTGCCACTTGATGTATGTTAAGGTGACCAACTTGCGGGTTCATGAACCTATGCATAGGGGTTGGTACACGTTTTCGTCATGATTCTCCGGTAGATCTTTGGGGCACTCTTTGAGGTCCTTTGTGTTGGTTGAATAGATGAATTGAGATTGTGTGATGCATATCGTATAATCATGCCCACGGATACTTGAGGTGACATTGGAGTATCTAGGTGACATTAGGGTTATGGTTGATTTGTACCTTAAGGTGTTATTCTAGTACAAACTCTAGGGCTGTTTGTGACACTTATAGGAATAGCCCAACGGGTTGATTGGAAAGAATAACTTTGAGGTGGTTTCGTACCCTACCATAATCTCTTCGTTCGTTCTCCGCTATTAGTGACTTTGGAGTGACTCTTTGTTGCATGTTGAGGGATAGTTTTATGATCCAATTATGTTAGTATTGTTGAGACGACTTACACTAGCGAAAGTATGAACCCTAGGCCTTGTTTCAAAATATTGCAATACCGTTTACGCTCACTTTTATCACTTGCTACCTTGCTGTTTTTGTAATTTCAGATTACAAATACCTTTATCTACTATCCATATACCACTTGTATCACCATCTCTTCGCCGAACTAGTGCACCTATACAATTTACCATTGTATTGGCTGTGTTGGGGACACAAGAGACTCTTTGTTATTTGGTTGCAGGGTTGCTTGAGAGAGACCATCTTCATCCTACGCCTCCTATGGATTGATAATCCTTAGGTCATCCACTTGAGGGAAATTTGCTACTGTCCTACAAACCTCTGCACTTGGAGGCCCAACAACGTCTACAAGAAGAAGGTTGTGTAGTAGACATTAGGGGGTTAGTTTAGGGGGGGTGGTTTAGCCCCGTAGTTAAACTGGGCCGGCCCCCGTGGAGAGAGGCCAAGCCAGCGGCGGCCTCGCTGGGACGCCCGCGCCGGTGGGGCCTCGACGAGGGGCGACGAGCGGCGCTGGTAGCATAGCACGGCGAGCAGGGGCGAGTGGGGAATAGGGCGCAGCAAGTCACGAGCGGCGACAGGCAAGGGCGCGGCCAGGTGGAACCGCTGCGGCAGGACGCGCGTGAGCGGCAGCAGCACTGGCGGCAGCTGCCGGCGCCCATCGGCAAGCAACAACACGAGAGCGGGGGGCGCAGCGACGAGCGTAGGTCGGCGTGGGGGGGAGCAGCGGCGCGGGATTGGTCGGGTGCGAGGCAGGGGCGGCTACGACTGGGGACGGGGCCGGAGTGGCCTGTGCATGGCTGTGCGACAGCGGGCCGCAATGGCAAGGGGCGGTGCCGACACGGCCCGGCACGGCAGAGCCCGAGGCTGAGGCGCGGTCATGGGGCGGCTTGGACATGCGGGGGAGGCAGGGGCAGGGCGCGGCCCTGGGCAGCAGGGGCTCGCGAGCGCACGCGCACGCGTCAGGCGCAGCCGAGGCGCGGGGCTGGGCGCGGAAGGGAGAAGAGGGTCCGGCCACGAGAGGTCACGGGCGGCAGCTTAAGGCAACAGATCGAAAGGGAAAAAGTGGGAATCGGGGGAGAAGCTCACCCCGGAGCTCGTGGTGTGGTCGAGGAAGCCGCAGGGAGTCGAGGTGCACCGGAGGAGCGACAAAGTGGCGATGAACGGAGTCGGGTCCTGAGGTCGAAGGCATCTCGATCCAGTCGATGTGGTGCTCCGAGCTCGAATGAGCCCCCGTAGTCGAAGAGGACAACGGCGGTGGTCCTCCTGGGTGCCTTGGCTGGCCGTGGGAAGGCCATCGGCCACGGCGATGAGGGAAACGTGGCGGCGAGGCATCGGGAGGCTTTGGGTTCGAGCGGGGGAGCGAATGGAAGGGGAAGAAGGAGATAGGGTTCGATCCAGGGGGCTCGGCGTCGTCCTTATCCCCTCGGGGCACCGGTGGATGGCCGACCCGTGACTCCCTTGCGGCATGGATGCCGCGCGTGCGTCCATTGCGCCTCTGTGAACAGAGGTAGGAGGAGACAGGGGCGCGTGGTGGGCTTGGCCTCACACTATTCATTTGGGCTACAAGTGCCCAGTAGTGCCTTTCCTTTTTATTTTCTGTTTTTTTCTTTTTATTTAAAACAGAGATAACTAGGGAAAGGTTTGGGCTACCAAAAGACTTTGAAAAAAATGTGGGACTAGGCCACATAAGTTCTTTGTAGTATTTGGCACTGCCACAAAAAAATTGATGGGCAACTGAACCCATGACAGGATAGAAGTATAAAACCATTTAGGTAAGGGGAAAGAAATTTCATGACATTACAAATACAACGGTGTTTGGATAATTGATAAAGAAAATTTAGTATCATGCTTCAAATGTTTTTATTGGAGATCGGATTACCACAGACATGCTTCGAGATAGCATTGACATGGTTTCAAGCAAAGGTCAGACTTTGGATACACCAAGGATCCATCGGAAACAACTTAGAAAATAAGTCATACAATTTTAGCTGGGAAAAGATGAGGGTGTGGCCGACGGGCTCGGCCACAATCCATCGACATGCCAAAAAGGATGTATTTTGTAACACTCCAAAAATTTTGATTTGGTTTTATCAAATATTTTGTTCTCTAAATTGGAAGGGGGTTATTTAAATTTTTCTTAAAACCTCTCCTTCTCAAATTTTTATGGCAAATATTTTTGGTGTTCTTCTCAACCTTGATTTTTGGTCTTGAAGGATTTTTCATCTTGTGTTAGCTCAACCCAAATAACATTGGAAGGTTTTTGTAATACTTTTCATTAAAAAGAATTCCATTAAAACTTTTGGTTTTATTCTTCCTCTTTCAAAAAAATGTCCTCTTGCCATGGCCTTTGAAGGAAATCTTCTTCCAAAACTATCTCCCCACTTTGAGTCAAGCCAAGCATCCTATTCCAGCAAGTCTCAACCTCTTTTAAATTTAATTTCTATTTATTTTGCCCTCAAAATCATTTTCTGTCATTTATTTGGATTTGGTGGTTTACAAAGGAACTGCCATTTTCCCTTTGAGTTTTGAGACCAATTAAACTCCTCTGACTAGTCCTTAGCACCCTCAACCAAGATCCATCAAGATCCACTGGTCCACAGTTCAAATTTTTCAAAATTTGCCCACTGCAAGTTTGGACCAGATTTGCCATTTTTGGTAAAATTCATTTGTTTTCTCTTCCTAAAAATATGAGATAATTCAGGCAGCCCCTAGATGTGTCAAGAGACCACCTCACCAAAGATCAGCTCCAGAAAAATTTTCCACATGCAAAAATCATTTCATCAAACAGTTGGCATGCATTGTTGTTGTTCAAATTCAGAAGAATTCAGAGTTTCAGTGTTGGGTTCAGTCGACAACGTCGTTTTTTTCAGAGCACGGCGTCGATCTCGCCAGTAACTGAAGTGGCGCCTTACTCCCTGTTCCCCCTCCTTATCCATAGTGCCGCACGGTCGTTTGGACGAGCACAAGCGTCGGTGGCGACGTGTCCCGCCAACGTCGACGTCTTCCGGGGTGGCAGAGCCACCCGTGGCACCTAACAGGGGCCAGCCCTGCAGAACGGCACCGTCCGGCACCGCCCACACCACCAGAGGCCTCCGCGTGGCTGTCTCCTTTCCTGTGCATGCTGCAGCACCGTCGCCGTGGCCAGAGAAGCGCAGAGCGCGCTCTCTGCCGCTGACGTGCCCGTGAGTCATTCCATCGAGGGCTTGGAGTGTCGCCCAAGTCTTGCCCAGTTTAGCCTCTGGATGGAACCAGTAGACCAACACGTTGATTCCCAATCGCCTAAAACCCCCGTTCGGCCACTGCCTCGCCGTAATCGCCACTGGAGTTATCCCGTTCACGGCAACCACCTCAGATCTGCTATAAAAGGAGCCCTCGAGCTCGCCTTCGACGCTGCACCACACCTCCACCTCACCAGAGCCCTGCCTAGCTACTAGGAGGACCTCGAGGAGGTCTTCTTCCCCGACTCCGGCCGCCTCGATCCGCTTCAGGCTCCAGCACGATTCCCTCTGGTGAAACCACCCCGCCTCCCAGACCATGCTAGTCGCCTCCTAGTACACCCACTCTAACCCGAGCCTCAATTTGACATCTGCAGCCCTCCCCGGCGAGATCCACCATCGCCCGAACCACCGTCCGCTGGAGTAGAACCGCCGTCGACGTGGTGCTCGCCGTCGACCAACACATTTTTTCTTTCATCTTTATCTTTCTTTATAGTTTTTATCATATTTATTTGAAAAAAATTTGGAACAATTTTTATGCACACACGGTATTTACGTTAGTATGCGATTTCTTTATACCGTAGATACCGGAGGAGGTGACGGAACCGCGAACTTCGCCGAGCTAGACTCCGACTACTCCGAACCAGGCAAGCATGTTTGAACCTTTGATATGATGAGTGTTTTGCATGTTTTCTCGAGTAATTTTTCTCATGGCATGGTTATATGAGCATATTTTGAATGTTATATTGCATGCAAGGCAAGCTATAGGTGAGCTTCGAAGTTTGATGTATTCATATGGTGGTGAGATAACCTGATCATGTGGTGGCATGATAGGTTGGAAGCTGGTATTGTTGAAGCATGCCAGTGTTCTATCAACCGCGTAACTCTAGTGTTAACATGGAACAAGTTTTGTTCCCGTTCGTCCCCGTCCGTGCTACCACATTCTTTCTGCAAAGAATGCGGTTTAGTAAGTTGCAGACCTCTCTCCTTGTACACACCAAATAGAGGGGCCGTGATGAGGGTTCCATGGCCCTGGATTAAAGCTCGTCATCCGGTCAGGGGGCATGGGTGTTTCCGGTTGGGACCTAGAGGGGGGCACCCCTTAGAGAGCATGAATATAAATTTGATCCCATACTATTCGAGGTTGTAGCCTCCCCGTCTCAAAGTTTTTCTTGAACGTTGCCTAGGGTGACCCCTGGCAGCAGAATGTGGAATGGGTGTGTACTGGTCAGATGTGTTTCTTCTAAAATACCGTAAACGGAACTAGTCCTTCGTGACTACTGAAATCCGTTGGCTGTGGAATAACAGTGCAAACTCTGCAGAGTCATAACCATCCGAGTAACCGTGTCCATGGTCAAGGACTTTGATCAACATATCAGTGTCAGTCTCCGTGTCTGTCTCAGTATCCGTCTCAGTGACAGCCTCCGGAGAATAAGCATGAAACTGAGAGTGGTAAACTCGGCTGAATGTTATTCCTGTGAACGGACTAACCAGTTTATTATTATGCGCTGAGTATTTTCCTTGTGATGGTTTAAATTCATGAACTACTTGAATTCGAATGATGAACTATAAGCCATTTATGTGATGTCGCTTAGACGTCCGACTGTGGCATTCTTGTTATTTACTTTTGATATAAGCCCTTTATGTGATGTCACTCAGATGTCTGACTGCGGCATTCTTGTTATTTACTTTCGATATAAGCCCTTTATGTGATGTGGCTCAGACGTCCGACTGTGGCATTCTTGTTGTTTATTTTCGATATAAGCCCTTTATGTGATGTCGCTCAGACGTCCTACTGTGGCATTCTTGTTGTTTACTTTCGATATAAGCCCTTTATGTGATGTCGCTCAGATGTCCGACTGTGGCACCCTTGTTATTTACTTTCATTATAAGCCCTTTTCGAGATGTCGCTTAGACGTCCGACTATGGCACGCACTGTTATTTACTATTCAATATAAGCACTTTATGTGGTGTCGCCCCGACACCCGACTGCGGCATGTTAATTTATTTTTACCTTTCGAGGCATCGTTTTCAGACACCCGATCGGTCTTCAGTTATTTTATTGGGATTTCAGGAGGACTACCGCCTGACTTCCTTTTATTTATCGTGCAGTTCAAATTTATTATCTGAATGTGCATTACTAATCTGCTCATCTGCATCATGTTTGCATTTGTTATATCTTATGTCCAAACTGTCTTGCGAGTACATTCAAAGTACTCACTTGGCTTGTTGATTTGGCCAGATGTTGACGAAGGCGATCTTATGGATGAAGAGTTCGATAGCGAGTCAGACGCCTAGAGGAGTCCCAGTCAGTCACGTGCGATCCTAGAGTTGATCACTTGTATTATATACGCTTCCACTACCCAAATAAAATCATCGAGCCTCACTCCGACGCTTGATGAGCTGTAAGATTTAGGAGTCATGTCACCCACTTCATTGTGACATATCCACCACCACTTTTAATACGAGTCAGTAGTTATGCCACCATACCTTTGTGTCATATCCGCCTTTATGTGTAATATCGGCGTACTTGTAATAAATTGTTGAGCAGCCTCAGCTCAACCGTGTATAAAATTTAGTACTTCTGGATTTCTATATCAAGGATTTGTCTACCGGTAAGAAGGATTCTTCTATACTGGTCAATACAAGGGTCGGCTTTTCAATAAATGTTTTATTGGAAAACCGGCCGTGATATATTTCCACAATTATATGAACAAGTTTGTGTTGGGGGAAGACAAGAATGTTGTTGGTGCTGACACAAACCATCGAGAGGCAAGGATGGTATTTCTCATCATGAATTCGATTGATATCCTGGAAAAGCTCAGAATGTTGATGATGCTCACGACACATTTGTCGAGAGATTTCATGAAGATGTAATCGATCAGAGATGACATCCAGTCAAAGGAATGATGAAGCGAAAGGTTATTGGAACCATGGGTATGACACAAACTTGAAATTAAGCTTGTTGGTCAAGGCGAAATGATAAGATGAGGAAGATCGACGTAAGCTTAGCTCATTATTGGAAGTTGCTCCGGGCATAAGGACCAGGTAGCCTAGTTAAAAAGTTGACATGATATAAATATAGCCGATCAGGCTAGGAATGATGTGATGGGGTATAAAGCTTCCCAGTATCAAGTACTAGGTGTAATGCCAGAAGGTAAATCGGAGTAGAGGTTGGACAGGGGAAATGATTTGCAGAGGATAAGTAAGTTTAACTTACCCAGTAAATGGGATCAAGGAGGAAATATGGTCGGGACCATAACTGCAAGGGATCCAATTTACGATACCGGAAGAATATTCAAATGATTAAATATCCTTGCAAGAAGCTATCATGATAAGTTCCACACTGTGTCTGTGGGCATGAACACAAGGTTCAGGGTCGACTCCCACTTCTACAATGCATAACCTTTCATTCTACTTCTCGCTCTTGAAGAAGTTGTAGTATTGAAATTTCATCTGACAAAAAGCCAGTAGAGTATAACCCGCATAACTTTCGAGTTCACACAGGTTAGGGAAGGCATATGTTCAACCCATCGGGGCATCTTAGGATCATATATCATAAATTTCAAGAATAAATAACACAAGCTCGGTAGTAGAGCATGCTTGAGAAAGCAGAGCATAGAATTTACCAAAAGTATTATGTATCCGAGGAAAGGCACACAAGCTTATTGAATATGAAGGACGTTGTCTGATAAAATCCGAAAAAGGGGTCTGGTGGTCCACACGGGATCTGATGTGAGCATCAGTACTCAACCAGAGGAAGAAATAATGCAAGGAGATCAGATTATAGAAACAATTGAGTAACTCAAAGCTCAATTGCAAAGGAATTATGAATTCCAAGACAAGGGATCAGAAGCAATGCTCTGATTAGGGATGGATAGGTAAAATAGCCTTAGGGTACAATCGATGGCGATTTGATTGGTCGAGATCCAGCACATGTTAAAATGACGTCTGAGACGGAAGGATGAATTCTAGGATTTGATTGAGGATTGCGAGCATTCGCAACATATTGTATCAATGGACTCAAAATGATAATGATAAAGGATGACAATAAGATTACTAGACTTATGATATTAACCATAATGCAAGCAAGCAAGAAATTCAAGAACAATAGGCTGTTGAGGCTTTTCACAAGAACGAATGGTATTACGAAGACTTTTGTGAAGTACATGAATCAACTGAGGTTGAGCGGATACTTGATAGGTGCACAAAGTTATCTGTAGGGGTATTCAGGTGACTAGGAAGTGCAAGGCAGTAAGCTCAAAGGATTCTCAGAACAAAAGAGAGAATTTCAGGGTATCTTGTGATAGCAAGAACAACTGAGATTGAAAATATGAACAACAAATGTAGGATGTTATCCAGAAGGATTTATTGGTGGTAGGGGTCACAACGGCGAAGGGCACAAGGGTCTCGAGAAAACATCAGAGAGTATCTTCAGAATCTTCTGGTAAAGCGAGCGATCATCGATAATATCTGGGCTCTCCGGGAGGAAGTGGGTACGAGAACCAAATGTCAGAGTTAGTAAAATGTTTAACCCGGATAGACGAGAGATCAGAGCCCCAAAGTATAAACGAGGAGTAAAAGATCCTAATACCACCCAATGGCGACGTGGGCCCGTAAGACACACAACCATGTTAGTAAAAGTTTTTGTAGTGACTATACTCGACTTCGGCCAAGGAGTTGGAAAGGGGGCTACCTACAGGCAGTCGGCTCTGATACCAACTTGTGACGCCCTCGATTCAATCATACACTAATCATACACGCAAATGTGTACGATCAAGATCAAGGACTCGCGAGAAGATATCACAACACAACTCTAGACACAAATTAAAATAATGCAAGCTTTATATTACAAGCCAGGGGCCTCGAGGGCTCGAATACATAAGCTCGAATACACAAGAGTCAGCGGAAGCAACAATATCTGAGTACAAACATAAGTTAAACAAGTTTGCCTTAAGAAGGCTAGCACAAAAGCAACAACGATCGAAAAGCCAAGGCCTCCTGCCTGGGAGCCTCCTAACTACTCCAAGTCGTCAGCGGCCGTCACGTAGTAGTAGGCACCCTCGGGGTAGCAGTAGTCATCAGTGGTGTCATCTGGCTCCTGAGATCTGTCATCTGGTCGCAACAATCGGGTATGGGGGAAAAGAGGTAGCAAAGCAGCCGTGAGTACTCATCCAAAGTACTCGCAAGACGTACATCAGATCTAAACTAAGTATGCATCTGTATCAAAGGAAATGGGCTGTATCTGTGGACTAAACTGTAGAATGCCAGAATAAAGGAAAGGCTTAGTCCTATTGATGACTAGCATCTTCTGGAAACCACCATCTTGTAGCAACAGGAGGGAGTAGAGTCGCATAAAGTAAAGTAGCAATAGTGTTATCAACCTCGGCCAGATATCCTTTCTCGACTCCCTGCGAGAAAGCAATCCCAGAGCCATACTATCCATTCATCATAACCATGTCTCATATCCATTTCTCATCTCAAGTATCAAGTTCTAGTTGTATCGATCGAGATACAACTCCAAGTGTCCATTACCGTAGGACAGGCTATCGATAGATGTTTTCTTCCCTGCAGGGGTGCACCAATTTACCCACCATGCTCGATTAACTCCGGCCGGACACACTTTCCTAGGTCATGCCCGGCCTCGGCCAAACAATACGCCGCAACCCGACCTAGGCTTAATAGAGAGGTCAGCACGCCGGACTAAGCCTATGCCCCAGGGGTCATGTGCCATCTCCCCAGGAACTCCTGCATGTTGCGTACGCGGCCGGTGAGCAGACCTAGCTACCTCCTTCAAAAAGGCAGGTACTTACTAGTCCAACCCGGCACGCGCCGCTCAGTCGCTGACGTCTATTAAGCTTCGCTGATGCATACGACGCAGAACGCCCATACTATGCCCACGTGATGGTTAGTGCTATCAGGCCAGAGGCCCCTCGGATCAAATATCCAAATCGTAGTGGATTAGGAGCACGCGGTAACGAGCAGACACTCACGATCGATGTGACCCCATCGCCTCGTCTCAAGTACTTGCAGCAAGAGCTAAGAACGCCCGGCCACGCCTCGTAAGTATCTCACGGGCACCTTCCAGGTCAACCCGACTCCGCATCACTCGCTATTAAGCTCGCGCGGGTACCCCTCAGGGCCGACCCGTCTTTAGTAACATGGCTCAGTGCAAAGTCATAGTAACCATAGTAACTATAGTAACTGTGTGTCTAACACCAAGGGGAAAACCCGAGGAATCACCCCCGGTCAATTCCACTAGATGTTATCATCAAGGTGAACATAAGAGGATCCACCCTCAAGGTTCACACTTGAGGGGTTGCACGATAGAGCCGTAACAGAAGTGGTTAAGGAGGAAATCACCCTCGATGACCACGACCGGATGGCTACACTATAGAGATCTCATCAGGAGTGATGTATGAGGTTCCACCCTCGGCACTCGATGGTAACTCTGCAGAGTCGAGCAACAAAAGGGGAAAGTGATGTGCGGTGTCGGGGCCTGGACATCGATCACGTTGATCTTGTTATCGAAAATAAAGCAGGGAAACTAGGACAAGGTGGGGGTCACTGATGGATCTCTAACCAACCTATACTAAGCAGTTTAGGATAAGCAGATAAGGTATGAAAGCAGGTAACAAAAACAGGCTATGCATCAGAGTAGGATCATACAGAAAGCAGTAGCAGTTCTAATGCAAGCATGAGAGGGAAAGAAATGGGCGATATCGGAATGCTCAAGGGGGGGGTTTGCTTGCCTAGAAGCTCTGCTGAAAAAGAAGAAGTGTCGTCGACAACGTAGTCGATCACAGGGGCGGCATCGGTCTCGGGGTCTACCGGAGAGAAGAGGGGGGACAAACAATAAATATAGAGCAAACATAGCATCACAAAGCATAACATGGCAATACGCAGCACTAGGAGTGTTCTAATGTAGTGCTGCACGATACAGGTGAAGGGGGAATTCAACCGGGAAGGTATTCCCGGTTCCGGACCTGTGTCAGACAAATGACCGGAGGGGGAAATGTTCCATGTTCAGATAGTTAGAGGCATCTGACAGGTAAATGGACCGCGTATTCGGATTTGTCTCGTCGTTCTGAGAAACTTTCATGTAGAAAACATTTTCATCCGAGTTACGGTTTATTTACTACGAATTTCTAAAGATTTTAGCATTTTTCTAAAGTTCCCAGATTTATTATTAAATAGAATTAAAAACAGAATATACATTTTATACTCAGCATGGGCTAGCCACAACCAATGACATGTGTGGCCAGGGGCTTGGTTGACCCAGTCAATCAGTCTAGTCACAGTTGTCTAGTCAACTGTTGACTGGTCAAACCTGGATAGTGGGGCCCTGGTATAATTCTCACAGATTTAGTATTTTCTTTTTATAGAGATAACTAGAGGTAGGGTCTACCTGTCATTGAAAGGGGGTACTTAAATTAGTTTAAAATGTAATCTAAGTTAATGGCCTTGGGCCCACGGGTCAGTAGTAGTGGGGGGTTAGTTTAGGGGGGTGGTTTAGCCCCGTAGTTAAACTGGCCGGCCCCCATGGACAGAGGCCAAGCCAGCGGCGGCCTCTACTGGGATGCCCGCACCGGAGGGCCTCGATGAGGGGCAACGAGCGGCGCCGGCAGCATAGCACGGCGAGCGGGGAATAGGCGCGGCAAGTCGCGAGCGGTGGCAGGCAAGGGCGCGGCCAGGTGGAACCGCTGCGGCCGGACGCGCACGAGCGGCAGCAGCACTGGCGGCAGCAGCGGCCGCCCATCGGCAAGCAACAGCACGAGAGCGGGGGCACGGCAACGAGCGCAGGTCGGTGCGGGGGGAGCAGCAGCGCGGGATTGGCCGGGTGCGAGGTAGGGGCGGCTGGACTGGGGACGGGGCCGGGGTGGCCTGTGCGTGGCTGTGCGACAGCGGGCCGCAACGTCAAGGGGCGTCGCCGACGCGGCCCAGCATGGCGGAGCCCGAGGCTGGGGCGCGGTCGTGGGGCGGCTTCGACGTGCGGGGGAGGTAGGGGTAGGGAGCGACCCTGGGTAGCAGGGGCCTGCGAGCGCACGCGCACGCGCGAGGCGCATCCGAGGCGCGGGGCTGGGCGCGCAAGGGAGAAGAGGTTCCGTCCATGAGAGGTCCCGGGCGGCAGCTTAAGGCAACAGATCGATAGGGAAAAAGGTGGGAATCGGGTGGGAAGCTCACCCCGGAGCTTGTGGTGTGGTCGAGGAGCCGCAGGGAGTCGAGGTGCACCGGAGGAGCGACGCGGTGGCGATGAACGGAGTCGGGTCCTGAGGTCGAAGGCATCTTGGCCCAGTCAATGTGGTGCTCCGAGCTCGAACGCGCCCCCGTAGTCGAAGAGGACGACGGCGACGGTCCTCCTGGGCGCCTTGGTTGGCCGGGGGGAGGCCATCGGCCATGGCGATGAGGGCAACGCGGCAGCGAGGCATCGGGAGGCTTTGGGTTCGAGCGGGGGAGCGAATGGAAGGGGAAGAAGGAGATAGGGTTCGATCCAGGGGGCTCGACGTCGTTCTTATCCCCTCGGGGCACCGGTGGATGGGCGACCCGTGGCACCCCCTGTGGCATGGACACCGCGCGTGCGTCCAGCGCGCCTCTGTGAACAGAGGTAGGAGGAGACAGGGGCGCCTGGTGGGCTTGGCCTCACACATTCATTTGGGCTAAAAGTGCCCAATAGTGCCTTTCCTTTTTATTTTCTATTTTTTCTTTTTATTTAAAACAGAGACAACTAGGGAAAGGTTTGGGCTACCAAAAGACTTTGAAAAAAATGTGGGACTAGGCCACATAAGTTCTTTGTAGTATTTGGCACTGCCAAAAAAGTTTGAGGGGCAACTGAAACCATTTGGATTTTGCACAAATAAAATAGCATTTTAAAATGCTGAAATGGCACTGTTTTAATTGCTATAGTCCATCTTGGCTTGGAGGTGATGTTGTGTTCCTTAACAATCAATTTGTTATGGAATTTTGGCTGAAAGATGAACTATTTTGCAGCAACTTTTGTGCAACTCCATATTTCACTTGCAAATAGAATATGATTTGAAAGTGGAATTTCAAAGGATATTTGAATCAAACGTGATCAAGCACTGTTTAGTAAAATGATTAGCTTAATCACAGAGGGTTACTGTAGCAAGACACTGGGGGTGTTACAGGGCGGAAGAAAGACATTACTAGTCCACTGCGCGCATGCAAGTAGTTAAATCATGGGTTGCTAGTAGTACTTCCATTGGTCTCCTTCGTATTTTGTGCCAATTTTTGACAGTAACATAATATTTACGCATCTGAGTAGTGTAGTCTACTTGTAATTTATGTTCCACTAAACTCATCGGGAGCCTTTTCGGGCCTGGAAACCAAAAATCATCAATTAATCTTTACCTTTTTCCCATCACATTCGAAAGTACTAGTGCTACAATTAAGTGCAAGCCTGCTCACACCTACCAGTACGTACCAAACCTGAACGTGTTCCCACTATGCAGGTTTTAGTACTAGTGCTCATACTTAGGTTATAAAAAGGTGAACTACCTAACCGAAAATTACTCTACCTTCCTCCTCATAAGTCCTCCTTCTTCGTCCATCCTTGCCATGGCCGGTGTGCAGAGCTCTAGGTCGAGAACTACTCGTAACAAGGGAGCGACAACCAAGGCTGCGGAAAAAAGAGGGCTCGCCGCTAGGCAGAGACCTCGAAAGATCTCTCACGGGGAGGCGATGGCACCCAAGAGTGCCCCAGACGCGGAGGCGAACATGCCGAGCTAGCGGCGCTGGAGTCGTTATCCCTCGATGGCATGCCCGATCAGCTCAATAAGCAGAAGGAGTTCATCCACGGCTTGGTGGAGCTGCTGAAGGAGAGCCTCGACGACATGCCCGCCGATCTCAATGAGTAGGGGGAGTTGACCGACGGCTTGGTGATGCTGCTGAAGAAGAGCATTGCCTCGGAGAAGAAGGAGATCAGCGAAATCCTGCAACTTTAGGAGGACAAGGTGAAGCTCTTCCATGAGCTCGACCTACTGAAGGAGGAGAATGCCGGCTGGAAGAAGCTGCATGAGAATAGTAGTTCCTAGATGAAGATGTTGCAGGCCCTCGTCATTGAACAGAAGGAGGAGTTGGCGAAGCTCCGCATCGAGCACCCGGCTGCTGTCAAGGTACGTAATGCAGCCATGGAACAGATGATGAAGGCTCGCGTCGAGAAATCTCGCGTCATGGACACAATGATGAAGATGGCGGAGGAGACACGCAAGGATATGAAGAAACAGTTACGACTCTGCGGCCAGCAACCCTTCATGTAGTGAGAGCAGCGCCCCAGACTTGTGTGTGCGTCTTCCTTCTTTTGGGGGGCGATAATCCTCCTCCTTCTTTTGCTCATGCGTTTCTTATTTTGCTTCGGGTGTTTGGCTGCACGTGTCACCTTCTCTGCGAGGCATGAATAGAACAATGCTAAAAATGACATGACTAGCAAATTAGATCATTCTTTATCGCCAATAGAACAATGCCTCTTGCTAGTAATATATAATAAGAGTATAGAGTAGAGGATATGGCACTGGGCTGCCGTGTTTCGTGCTTCCGTCGTACTCCAGCGGAAAACTTGACTATACCGCATGGTTCTTTGCTCCTCCTTAGGTCGTCGGCACATTTATACGAGTAGTCAAATCACAAGGTGTAACGCCCTCGATGCGGCTATATCTCCCACGTGTCGAAGCACGACTTAGAGGCATAACCGCATTGAAAGCAATGTCGTAAGTGAGGTAATCTTCGCAAACAACCCATGTAATACAAAAGGGAAAGAGATACATAGTTGGCTTACAATCGCCACTTCACACAATTACATGAATAAAACATTACATCATCCAGATAGAATCAAGGTCCGACTACGGAACCAAAATAAAAGAAGAACCCCAAATGCGACAAGGTCCCCGATCGACCCCAACTGGGCTCCACTACTGATCAACTAGAACGAAGCAACACAACGGACAAGATCTTCATCGAGCTCCTCCTTGAGCTTGGTTGCGTCACCTGCTCGGTAACATCGGCACCTGCAAGCTGGTTTTGGAAGTATCTGTGAGCCACGGGGACTCAGCAATCTCGCACCCTCGCGATCAAGACTATTTAAGCTTATAGGTAAGGTAAAGGTATGAGGTGGAGCTGCAGCAAGCGACTAGCATATATGGTGGCTAACATTCGCAAATGAGAGCGAGAAGAGAAGGAAAAGCACGATCGTGAAACTATGATCAAGAAGTGATCCTAGAACAACCTACGTCAAGCATAACTCCAACACCGTGTTCACTTCCCAGACTCCGCCGGAAAGAGACCATCACGGTTACACACGCGGTTGATGTATTTTAATTAGGGTGAAGTTCAGGTTTTCTACAATCGGACATTAACAAATTCCCATCTGCCCATAACCACGGGCACGTCTTTCGAAAGTTCAAATCCCTACAGGGGTGTCCCAACTTAGCCCATAACAAGCTCTCACGGTCAACGAAGGATATTCCTTCTAGCGGGAAGACCCAATCAGACTCGGAATCCGGGTTACAAGACATGTCGACAATGGTAAAACAAGACCAGCAAGACCACCCGCTGTGCCGACAAATCCCGATAGGAGCTACACATATCTCGTTCTCAGGGCACACCGGATAAGCTAAGCGTACAGGAGCCGACGTAACCCAAGTTGCCAAGGGATGGCCCTGCACGGTGCTCTAGTTTGGACCAACACTCAGAGGAGCACTGGCCCGGGGGGTTAAATAAAGATGACCCTTGAGTCTGCAGAACCCAAGGGAAAAAGGCTTAGGTGGCAAATGGTAAAACCAAGGTTGGGCCATGCTGGAGGAGTTTTATTCAAGGCGAACTGTCAAGGGGTTCCCATTATCACCCAACCGCGTAAGGAACGCAAAATCCGGGAACATAACACCGATATGACGGAAACTAGGGCGGCAAGAATGGAACAAAACACCAGGCATAAGACCGAGCCTTCCACCCTTTACCAAGTCTATAGATGCATTAATTAAATAAGAGATATTGTGATATCCCAACAAGTAAACATGTTCCAACAAGGAACAACATCTCCATGTTCCCACAAGGAACAAACTTCAATCTTCACCTGCAACTAACAACGCTATAAGAGGGGCTGAGCAAATCTGTAACATAGCCAATCAACGGTTTGCTAGGACAA
The DNA here is from genome assembly GCF_003073215.2 of Triticum urartu. Taxonomy (NCBI): domain Eukaryota; kingdom Viridiplantae; phylum Streptophyta; class Magnoliopsida; order Poales; family Poaceae; genus Triticum; species Triticum urartu. The sequence goes on from NC_053027.1 coordinate 441,716,357, forward strand.
GGTGGGTTAGAGGCTTGGTTCAACAATATAGGAGGCATGATAAGCAAGTGGTAGGTATCGCAGCATAGGCATAGAAAAAGAGCGAGCATCTAGCAAAGCAAAGATAGAAGTGATTTCGAGGGTATGATCATCTTGCCTGAAATCCCGCAAGGAAGAAGAACGAGTCCATGAAGAAGACAAACGGACGTGGACGAATGGGTCCTCACAAACGCGACGTTACCGGAATCAACCCGAAGAAGCAACACCGGAAAGAAGCACACAACATAGTAAACAACCACCACATAAGCATGGCATGATGCACAAACAATTATGATGTATGTCCGGTTTAATGAAGCATGGCATGACAAAATGCACAAACAAAACTACAAGTTAAATGGAGCCCAATATGCATCGGGATGCATATTGACGGAACACCACAACAATTATTTAGTTATCTATCGGTTAGGTACTCAACAAATTTAAATGTTGGTTAACATGGCAAGAGGTGAAGCATATGAAAACAAACTAACTAGGCAAGTTTAAATGAGGCCGGAACAACAAACAATAATTCCGGTAAATCCCCATATGCACTTATCAATTTGGTGCAACAACAATTTTTAAACATTTAAATGTTATTATCATGATGCGAATGACATGTGCAAGTTTATGCAATTTTATGAAAAAGTTGACATGATAAGATATGAGGCATTAGTCATCGTGGCAGAAACGAAAGGGGTGCCACGGCAACGACAACGGAAATGGTGCCACGGCAACATTCCGGTTCCGGTAACTCGATTGAGGTGCCAGTGGAAAAGAACACGTGTGACGGGAGCGTGTCATGCGAAGAACGGTGTGGTGCTCCCTGTTATCGGGTTCCCACGTGTCGACGGCATGGCAACGAGGAGGAACAACTAAGCTTCACGGGCGAATACAACCACCAAACATGCATCTCATACAACACATGCATTCGGTCCATGGGCGTCGTCTCGGGGTTATACCTTCGGAGCGTGCAAAGGGGACGGTTCTCGTTCGTAGAGGGAAGTAGGCGTTCTCAAGACGGCGGTAGTGGAAGTAGTCGTTCTCGCATGCTCTAGGGTCGACGATAGAGGTTCTCGCGATCTCGGCGACGGTAGTGGGACACGTTTTGGAGGGGAAGTAGAGGTTCACGTTTCGTAGTCGTTCGGGGTCGCCGATAGTTGTACACATTCGTTGTTGGACTTGACAGATCCGATGCCTCCAGACGTAGTCGTACATGTTCGTTTTTCGGAGAGGTACTTGGCGTCCTGCACGGGATGGTAGTTGTACATGTCCGAAGAGGAACTTGGTGCATCCAGGGTCTTCAGGCGTCGCGATACACCTTGTCTTGTCGAAACCGAGCGATGGTAGTGGAACTTGGCACATTTGTGTCGAATCCAAAGTCATTGTGGCATGCAACTTGCAATATACCGAAAGGTCTTGCGTATCCAAGCAAGGCAAAAAGCCCTAGGTTCAGCGGTGGCCGAACTTGATGAAAACCACGAAGTGGTCTTGGCGGCTTGAACAGGGGCCACCCGAACTCGGTGGGAGGCAAAAGCAGAGGCTCGTCCTTGTGCAGAAACGAAGCAGCGGCGGAAGCAGGGACTCTGCGCGACGGCGAGAGCTTGCAGGGTAGGTCCAGGACGTGCAGAACGGGGAGGGGGAGGCAGGTTGGCGCTACGGTGACCTGCTGATCTTGGACGGCGACGGCGCACGGGAGAAGGGCTCTAGTGGCGAAGCATAGCGCTACGAGGATGGGGTAGCAGAGGGGCGCGGCGGCGCTGGAGAGGTCGGGGTGGTGGTGAAGGTCGTTCGTGAGGTGGCCGTCCGACCGTGGAGACGGGCGCGAGGTTGATGGAGGAAAGGCAAGGCGGCGCGACGATGAAGGCCATGGCTCCGGCGGAGCTTCTCACTGGCGGCGGCCGGAGGCAGAGGCAGGGAACGGGCACGGCGTCAGGGAAGGGCCCGCCGGGCGGCACGCTGGCCGACACGGGTCAAGGAGGCGTTGCGTGGCTCGCTGGGATCGGGATCCCTCCCTCTGGTCCGTGCGTTATCGGAGGAGGGAAACGAGGAGAGGGTGAGGGAGTAGAGCGAGAGGAAGATGGGGGTAGGCGGCGCTGGTGGGAGAAGAAGGGGATCGAGGGGAGAGGTTGGTCGAGGCTAGGGTTAGAACTGGTGGGGGTCGGCTGGGCCTATGGGCCGGCGTGGGAGGTCTGCTTGCCTCGCTGCGGGAGGCCTAGGTGGGCTGGCGCGAGAGTGGTCTAGGGAGGCCCAGTTGGGCTCTCTGCTCTCTCTCTCTTTAACAGAGAAGAGAAAAAAAGAGAGTTAAAAAATTAGAAGAAGAGGCCATGATCAAGAATAAAAAATGGTGGGACATATTTGTAAGGCTTTATAGAATACTTCCAACCCAACAAAAATGGTTCCAACGAAATAGGGGCAGTTAAATCCAAGATTATTAAACTTGCACCGAAGAAGTTTGAATGGAGTCTAAACTTTAGGTGTGCCCAAAAATGTTAAGAATTTAGGAGGAGCCTCGATAGAAGAGATGAGAAATATTGGCAAGGTTTGAAGGTCAACTCGAAGAGGAATAGACATGGGAAAATATTTTGCACGTGTGTTATGGTGAATTCCAAATAAATGGAATATTTTATAATAGCTCCACTAATATCGGGAGGATATGTTATAAAGAGAAGTCACTCTTCCCTCGATTTAAATGGATCGAAGATCCACACAAATTATTTAGTTGAGATGCAAAAGATTATGACATGATGATATGATATGCAATGCATGACACACAAGCAATGACAACACAACAACATCGAATAACTGGAGGACACCTGGCACATCGGTCTCGGGGCGTCACAACACTCCACCACTACGAGAGGATCTCGTCTCGAGATCTAGAATGGCACCGGAGGGAAAAACGGAAGAGAAAGAGAAGAGGTAAAACTAAGTTGCTTCTTTGACGAACGAGTGAAACCAAAGAATCTTGAAAAGTTAAGCCATTTCGAGAAAAGAATACAATGGAGATGACGAAGCTGAAAACACTCCGTTAGAAAAGAGGAACAAGGGAGAACAACTTCGGGCAGCACTCCGATTGAAAACAAAAAGAATTGAATAAGAACTTGATAAGATTAGAAGATACTTGATGAAATCACAACACACTGCCTCCAGAACTATTGAATGAATGGAACAAGGGGTAAGAAAGATCTCAGACAGCACTCCGGTTGAAAATAGTTGCAAGGCTTGATAAGGCAAAAAGAACTTGAGCAAAAGGGCACAACACTCCGGTTAAATATGAGATGTACGAGGAACAATAGGGATCAATAACGACAACACTCCGGTTGGAAATGGAAGACAATAATATGAACTTGGCAAAATGAAAGCACTTGGATGAGACTCCGGTTAGAAGAGGAATGATAGCCACCACACTCCGGTTAAAACAAGATAAAGAAGGAAAAAGAATGATATAATTTGGATAGCACTCCAACTGCAAATGGACGGAATTGAACATGATCTTGACAAAACAAGATGATGGATCGAAGATAGCGACATCACAATGCCTCCAGAACAAATGTAAGAATGTAATCAAAAGAACGAAGGAGAAAAGAACATCTTTACATCAAATGAGCTTGAAAAGCATCTTTAGGAGAAGGGCCGAACAGATTTGTTGGAAAACCAACAACGAAAAGAGTACTCTTTGTTGTGGGCTTATGGAAAACATCTCGAAATCTTGAGGTGAAATTCTGCCAGTAGCAAAAATAAGATTGGATTGATAAGAACAAGGAGACAAGAAACTTATCTCACCGATAGGATAAATGAAGAACTTGGATCACTTATAAGCACCATAATTAGCAACAATCCTTAGGGAAAGATTTAAGTGAAATATAACCCAAGATAACTCTAATGAAGAAATTGGTGGGTTTAAATATCTCATTCTTAACAACTTGCGAATCATGAAACACAAAGGGAAATTGTCAAGAATGACATAAGACCATCTCAAAAGATGAGATATGAAAGAATTGCGCTTCGGAATGCAAGAATAAGAATACTTGAGCTCCTCTGAAAAGAATCTTGATGAACACTTCGAGAAGGAATTAAGTCCTTGATGAACCATCATGTAGAGCCTCCATGAAGAACTCCGGTAAACAAAAAGAATAACGAAAATAAAGAGAAGTTGGAAACACAAGGTGAAACCTTGTAATGATTTAGATGGATCTCCGTGATAATTAGAGCTTGGAACTCCAGGAAAGAAAAGATAAAGCATCTCGAACCGAGAATGTGATATGATGAACCACTCCGGAAAGAAGAAATTAGATCGCTTGGATGAAACAAGAATAAGAATTACATTATGCTTAACCTTCACCAATTTAATTGGTGACAAGCAACGGATTTGGCATACTACTTATTCTCGTAGAAAGGATTAAGATAGATATAGCACAAACTTGGGATGGTATTCAATGAACCAACGTTAAAATGAAACAACGAACAAATTGATATGATAACCAAGGAAAGAGATCTTGAACGAACAACCGTAAGAATTGAGAACGATTGAAGAAAAGGTAAAGAAACACCGGGAAGAAGGAATTAAAGAACGAATGAAGATACTTGAGGGAATTTGACACATGAGAACGGAGGGTTCGCGAACTGATTAGAGATCACTTGAATGATGCACCGGTAAGATTTGGAGAACGAGAGCTGAAAGCTGGAATGAATAATAATGAGATGATGGCCTCCGGAGAATCAAACTGAAAAGACTCCTGAATTTGCACCGGATGGGTGAAAAGAATAGTCACAAAGAAAACAATTATGAGAGGAAGACATCAAGCTAGAACCACGAATCTTGAAAAGAATGGAGCAAGATTTAAGAGAAACTCTTCTTCGGTCTTCAAAATCTGAGAATGACGATGAGAAATACCATCATGACTCATTTATGCACTCCGGAAGAATCAAAATGAATAGGTTGAGCCAACGATGAAAAGAATTCGACAGATCTTGGAGAAAACATAAGACTTATGATAATTCATTCTTACGTCAAACTTCGGAAATAAAATTTGAGGATAGCTCCGGGAAAATAAGAAGAGTCAGGTAAGATCCTGGGAGAAGACCTGTGGGTTAGGCCCACTCAAAAGAAACACCGTAGAACGATTGCTTGAAAAGAGAGATAGCGCCGGTTGAATTAAATGGCTTGAATGAGATAACAACCCCGAAATAGGTTGAACGGATCTTGAATGACAAGACGAGCCTTTTGAGATATCTTGAGCACTCCGGAACAGTAGAATAGCAAGCGGGGAATATTAAGAGGTGCACCGGCATAAGAACACATTTGAAACGAGGAAAAGGATGTGATCAACAAAGCTTGACATGAATCCACTGGAGAAGAAAGGGAACGAACAATGATGAACTTGAGGCTCCGTTAGAATCTTCATGAGAATCACCGGATAAGAAAATTGATTGAAAAGAAAGAAGAGGCTCCACATGAATAAGATGGATAGTTGATTAAGAAATCTTAGTCCTTATAGAAAAACAAGGGTGGGAGGGTGGGAAAAACAAAGACAACTAGGGAATGGATGGAACAAACAACGTTGAGAGCTTAGATTGAATCTTGCGGATGTAGAAAATGGACGGACCCGCTTGAAGAGAAGCACACCGGTTGAAAAGGATTGACGAGACAGTCCCGATTATCGAGAAGGATTAGTACTCACATCTCACCGCTTAGGAAAAGGCATGGAATCACCATTTGACATTGAAGCAACTCAAATACCACAACTCAAAACAAAACAAAGGATTGGCTTGCAGAATAAGCCGGAACAAACATATGATAGAAATTTCGTCCGAAGTTTTCATGGTGGGGCCTACACGGGCTCGATTGTACAGCACCATCATGTACAACGCAGTGCACATGACATACGAAGCGTCCCCGAGTCGGCATAGCCAAGGACTCTTTAAGACACAACGAGACCACTGTAAAACCAACCGTGAATAGGCGGACCACTAGACGTCGAATCCCAATTTCATATCATACATCTGTCGGAAAGATTTCCTAAGAGCTACTTGAATTCCCACTTATAAACGCCCGAAATTTTCTGGTTATGCAATCAGGTGTTGCGGATACAGGGGAAGCATAATATCTCACCCAAAAACTAGCAAATCCTACATCCAGCTGTATCCATCCTTCAACACATAACCAAGAAACCTTCAGAAATCATCTACCTCAACCTTCAAAAAGCATCCATTATACGAGTTATGGCAATACTCCCGAACTCCTGCCCCAGTACTGGGTGGCGTCGAGGTTATCTCACCAACAACTGCATAAAAGAGATTTTCGATGTCGGCAAAAACTAAACTCAGGTATTCCAGAACTGCAACGATAAAATTGTGACGACAACACCTCGGAGCTCAACTCCCCGGTACACTGCCACAACCCCTAAATGACAGGAGGCACCAAGAACAATGTTCTCGTCACAAATTGATCGGAACGATTCCAAGATACCCGCGTGATCCTAAAAAACTTTTAGTGAAATTTGAGAAGATAAGAGTCAAAACTCTATGTCAGGATGCCTTACCAGAGCGATGAAGGGACTGAGGAGTAAAAAGAATTCCTAAACTCTCCGATATATAATTCCTAAATGACACAAAACATTTTTCTAGACTCAACTCGTCAGCTAATTCGATCAAGTAGTGGGGGCTCCTAAGGTCGGGGAAGGCTCTGATACCAACTTGTAACGCCCTCGATGCGGCTATATCTCCCACGTGTCGAAGCACGACTTAGAGGCATAACCGCATTGAAAGCAATGTCGCAAGTGAGGTAATCTTCGCAAACAACCCATGTAATACAAAAGGGAAAGAGATACATAGTTGGCTTACAATCGCCACTTCACACAATTACATGAACAAAACATTACATCATCCAGATACAATCAAGGTCCGACTACGGAACCAAAATAAAAGAAGAACCCCAAATGCGACAAGGTCCCCGATTGACCCCAACTGGGCTCCACTACTGATCAACTAGAATGAAGCAACACAACAGACAAGATCTTCATCGAGCTCCTCCTTGAGCTTGGTTGCGTCACCTGCTCGGTAACATCGGCACCTGCAAGCTGGTTTTGGAAGTATCTGTGAGCCACGGGGACTCAGCAATCTCGCACCCTCGCGATCAAGACTATTTAAGCTTATAGGTAAGGTAAAGGTATGAGGTGGAGCTGCAGCAAGCGACTAGCATATATGGTGGCTAACATTCGCAAATGAGAGCGAGAAGAGAAGGCAAAGCACGATCGTGAAACTATGATCAAGAAGTGATCCTAGAACAACCTACGTCAAGCATAACTCCAACACCGTGTTCACTTCCCGGACTCCGCCGGAAAGAGACCATCACGGTTACACACGCGGTTGATGTATTTTAATTAGGGTCAAGTTCAGGTTTTCTACAACCGGACATTAACAAATTCCCATCTGCCCATAACCGCGGGCACGGCTTTCGAAAGTTCAAATCCCTGCAGGGGTGTCCCAACTTAGCCCATAACAAGCTCTCACGGTCAACGAAGGATATTCCTTCTAGCGGGAAGACCCGATCAGACTCGGAATCCCAGTTACAAGACATTTCGACAGTGGTAAAACAAGACCAGCAAGACCACCCGCTGTGCCGACAAATCCCGATAGGAGCTGCACATATCTCGTTCTCAGGGCACACCGGATAAGCTAAGCGTACCGGAGCCGACAAAACCCAAGTTGCCAAGGGATGGCCCTGCACGGTGCTCTAGTTTGGACCAACACTCAGAGGAGCACTGGCCCGGGGGTTTAAATAAAGATGACCCTTGAGTCTGCAGAACCCAAGGGAAAAAGGCTTAGGTGGCAAATGGTAAAACCAAGGTTGGGCCATGCTGGAGGAGTTTTATTCAAGGCGAACTGTCAAGGGGTTCCCATTATCACCCAACCGCGTAAGGAACGCAAAATCCGGGAACATAACACCGATATGACGGAAACTAGGGCGGCAAGAGTGGAACAAAACACCAGGAATAAGACCGAGCCTTCCACCCTTTACCAAGTATATAGATGCATTAATTAAATAAGAGATATTGTGATATCCCAACAAGTAAACATGTTCCAACAAGGAACAACATCTCCATGTTCCCACAAGGAACAAACTTCAATCTTCACCTGCAACTAACAACGCTATAAGAGGGGCTGAGCAAAGCGGTAACATAGCCAATCAACGGTTTGCTAGGACAAGGTGGGCTAGAGGCTTGGTTCAACAATATAGGAGGCATGATAAGCAAGTGGTAGGTATCGCAGCATAGGCATAGCAAAAGAGCGAGCATCTAGCAAAGCAAAGATAGAAGTGATTTCGAGGGTATGATCATCTTGCCTGAAATCCCGCAAGGAAGAAGAACGAGTCCATGAAGAAGATAAACGGACCTGGACGAACGGGTCCTCACAAACGCGACATTACCGGAACCAACCCGAAGAAGCAACACCGGAAAGAAGCACACAACATAGTAAACAACCACCACATAAGCATGGCATGATGCACAAACAATTATGATGTATGTCCGGTTTAATGAAGCATGGCATGGCAAAATGCACAAACAAAACTACAAGTTAAATGGAGCCCAATATGCATCGGGATGCATATTGACGGAACACTACAACAATTATTTAGTTCTCTCTCGGTTAGGTACTCAACAAATCTAAATGTTGGTTAACATGGCAAGAGGTGAAGCATATGAAAAAAAACTAACTAGGCAAGTTTAAATGAGGCCGGAACAACAAACAATAATTCCGGTAAATCCCCATATGCACTTATCAATTTGGTGCAACAACAATTTTTAAATATTTAAATGTTATTATCATGATGCAAATGACATGTGCAAGTTTATGCAATTTTATGAAAAAGTTGACATGATAAGATATGAGGCATTAGTCATCGTGGCGGAAACGAAAGGGGTGCCACGGCAACGACAACGGAAATGGTGCCACGGCAACATTCCGGTTCCGGTAACTCGATTGAGGTGCCGGTGGAAAAGAACACGTGTGACGGGAGAGTGTCATGCGAAGAACGGTGGGGTGCTCCCGGTTACCGGGTTCCCACGTGTCGACGGCATGGCAACAAGGAGGAACAACTAAGGTTCACGGGCGAATACAACAACCAAACATGCATCTCATACAACACATGCATTCGGTCCACGGGCGTCGTCTCGGGGTTATACCTTCGGAGCATGCAAAGGGGACGGTTCTCGTTCGTAGAGGGAAGTAGGCGTTCTCGCGACGGCGGTAGTGGAAGTAGTCGTTCTCGCATGCTCTAGGGTCGACGGTAGAGGTTCTTGCGATCTCGGCGACGGTAGTGGGACACGTTTTGGAGGGGAAGTAGAGGTTCACGTTTCATAGTCGTTCGGGGTCGCCGATAGTTGTACACATTCGTTGTTGGACTTGACGGATCCGATGCCTCCATACGTAGTGGTACATGTTCGTTCTTCGGAGAGGTACTTGGCGTCCTGCACGGGATGGTAGTTGTACATGACCGAAGAGGAACTTGGTGCATCCAGGGTCTTCAGGCATCGCGATACACCTTGTCTTGTCGAAACCGAGCGACGGTAGTGGAACTTGGCACATTTGTGTCGAATCCAAAGTCATTGTGGCATGCAACTTGCAATATACCGAAAGGTCTTGCGTATCCAAGCAAGGCAAAAAGCCCTAGGTTCAGCGGTGGCCGAACTTGATGAAAACCACGAAGTGGTCTTGGCGGCTTGAACAGGGGCCACCCGAACTCGGCGGGAGGCAAAAGCAGAGGCTCGTCCTTGTGCAGAAACGAAGCAGCGGCGGCAGCAGGGACTCGGCGCGACGGCGAGAGCTTGCAGGGTAGGTCCAGGATGCGCAGAACGCGGAGGGGGAGTGTAGCGACCCGACCCGAATGGATCAAGTCTCTATGCTTATGTGTCATCCCTGGATCGGTATGCTGATACACACAGTACTCGAAGGATTTATAACAGAGGTAAATCACATGTATAAAGTAACGTAAATACTATTACCTCAATCCAATATAGCAGAAGCAACAAGGTTGTGGATTCCCATCAACACGAACGGCAAAGTTGAGTGTAGAAATCGTAACCCTAACGTATCACTTACTCGTCGTAAGAAACCTGCAACATGAGACGTTGCAGCCCGAAACGGGTCAGTACATTGAATGTACTGGCAAATTCACACCATAGAGAATGATGAACAATGGCTATCACTACATGCACATTTGGCTGGTGGAAAAGCTCTATGGTTATAAGGTTTTTTGCGAAAAGCCAATTTTTCCCTACTGCAAAGGAATAAATTTATTTAACTAACATGGTGGTTGTTAAACATTGAGAATGGTTGACAGCATTCTCAATCCCAATTAAAAGTGATTAAAACCCAACAACATTAATTAGAAGTAACATGATGAGATTCACATGATATTCAGGTACTAGATACTCAAGTTGTCCATAACCAGGGACACGGCTAATCATGATTAGTTTGTACACTCTGCAGAGGTTTGCGCACTTTTCCTCACATGACTCGATCGCCTCCGTTTGTTTTCTCGCACTACATGGTGTTTGAGAAACAGATGACCGAGACATAGTCTTTCAGAAGCGCTAGCACCTTACATGTGGGGTAGACCGGTACACCTACATCCCCTACATCTTCTAGTCCACCCCGTAAGAGTTCGCACGACTTAGTCAACTATGCCAGAGCCCATAGTAGCATGTGGCTGCACACGGAAGTTTCTAGTCTGAAAGATCTTATGATCCCTTTGAGCCTGCGTGGCGGTCCGGAAAAAAAAACAGGCAAGTCCTGATAGACATCAGGTGCCTCAATCCACCCAGATGTGTGTTTAAGTTGCCACCTTAGATAAACCATTAAAAATTATCAACTCACATCTGTCATGGATATCACTCACCCAATCCACGTCTACTAGCATAGCATGGCATAATAAGCAAACGTAGAGGTAACTCCCAAAGGTTTCATAATAATACAGGTGATAGGTACTACCTCATCTACTTCCCATCCCACAATTTAATTAGATCCTAATCATGCAGTGTGAGAGGATTGATCTAATGCAATAAAACTGGGTTGTAGAAAAGGTATGATCAAAGTGTGAACTTGCCTGCAATGTTGATGAAGATGATTCGCACTCAAAATCTCTTGATAGCTCTACTCGTCACACTCCGGTCAATCTATCGTAGGCAAACAATAGTAACCACACAATAAGTACTCATCTAATGCACAAGTAAAACTCGAACGAGAGAACAAACCAGAAGGTTCAACTTAAGAACTCCGGTTGCAAAGAAAGAACGAACCGAACAAAGAAACGGAAAACAAACGGCGGAAGAAAACAACTCGGTTCTAGCAAGTTGAAACTAGGTCAAATTCTACCAGGGCAAAAACTTGTTTAAGTTGATTAGACGGAATGGCGGTTTCGAAACGAAACTCCAGGCGCTTGAATCACCTGATTCCGATAAATGAGCAAGAAGATAAACTAGAACGAAGATCGGATCTGAGATCGCGATCGCGGAATAAATCCGACGAAAAGAAAAGACGAACGGTTAAACGAACGGGCGTCGTTAACCGGGAATAATCGGTGATCACGTTTGTTGAGACGAACGGTCTGAAAGAAGAACGAAAACCGATCTAGGGTTTTCGGAAAAGAAACCGAAAAAGAAAACGGAAAACCGATCTAGGGTTTCGAAAAAAAACCGAAACGAAGAATCGGAGAGAAAAACCGGAAAAGAAAACCGGAACGGTTTCTTTTAAAAGAACCGAACCGCGGGGAAGAAAAAGAGAGGCGCGGGGCTACCTCCGGCGAGGCGGGGCGAACGGTGGCGTGGCGTAGGGCGGCGGCGGCGGCTAAAGCGGCAGCGGCGGCTAAGGCGGCGGCGGCGGCTAAGGCGGCGGCGGCGGTGACGCAGGGCGGCGGCGGCGGCACTAGAGCGGCGCGGGTGAGGGGCGCGGGGTGGGGCTGCGCGCTACTGCTTGCTGCGGCTTTGATTTGATGTGTTTAGAGGGGGGGTGTTGGGGTATTTATATTGGGGAGGGGAGAGGAGACTTGGGGTAGGGGACAAGAAATAGACTAGAAATAGGAAAAAGAGTCCTAGAAGAAAAAAAAGGAAAACGGAACAAAGGAAAGAGCCGGCCTAGAATCCTAAAAGGATTCGGCCTAGAGGTGGCAGCGGCTGGCGCCTGCCTGCGCCTGGCGCGGCGCGCGCGAGGGGAGGGGCCGGCTGGCTGGGCCTTTGGCCCGGCTGGCCTGGCGGGAGTTCCTCTTTTTTTTTATAAACTGGTTTCGCGTGCAGAAAAAAAACAAAAAGAGAACTAAACGGGCTCCGAAAAAACCTAAAGTAAATTTTCTCCGACTCCTAAAAATGAGTCGAACAAAATGAACTTTTCTCCGGACCTAAAATGCAATTTTTGAAAACGCGCATTTTTCCCTATCCAATAAAAAGCAAATAAACTCCGGCAAACCAAAAATTTGATCTATTTATTAAATCTTCATTTTTCCTAAATTTTGGGAAAGTCATATTATTCCCTCTCTCATATTTTGATATCGGAAAAATAATTGAAGATGAAATAAATAAATCAAATGATCCTCTTTTCAAATTCGAGAAAACTCTCAAATATGAAAATAACGAAATCTCCAACCCTCTCCGAAGGTCCTTGAGTTGCGTGAAATTTCTAGGATCGACCAAAATGCAAGAAAATAAGATATGCATGATGATCTAATGTATAACATTCCAAATTGAAAATAAATTCAAAAGAACTTTGAATTTAATTCTTTGAAACTCCCAACTCATATTTCATATAATTTGAAGAAGTCATTTTATCTTCTCTCGTGAAAATCATTGAGTTGCATAAAGTTTCTGAATTGGAAAATATTTCCCAATGGTATTCAAATATTTTTCAAACACCCTTTTCATTTTAAATGGAAGAAGTCATGTCATCTTCTCTCTAGGGTTTTGTGTTGAAAAGAATTTGAATTCATGGAGATCAGAAAGCAAATATGAAAGTTTGGGAAAGTCCTTTTATTCCGTCTCATTTAACTTTCAAAAGTTTCGAATTCACTCACTTTCAGACAATCAATCAAACAATCAGTCAAATCTATCTATTTATTATAACATTCCAAAATTTAGAATTTTGGGATGTTGCAAACCTACCACCCTTAAATGAATCTCGTCCTCGAGATTCGGAGAGGCTAGAAAGAAAAGGTTAGGGTTTGGGGTCTCCTAAAAATCCATCGATCATCACAGGGGTCTGGGGTGCTACCACCCTTAGAAACATAGTTACGGTCCCATCAATACTCATATACTCCATCCTTATTCTTGACGGGGCCGGTCTTCTCAGGTCCTCGAGAAAATTCCTTCCCTGAGCTCTTTTGGTAGTGGCATAACCTTTTTCTCAATTCTTTTGTCATTTCCTCTTAGTAAGGTTATTCTAAGATTGGGTCTTCTTAGCTGATGGGTCGGGCGCCAAAACTAAACAACTATCGATATCTCATGGTGGTCAACAATTTATGGTTTCTCCTGCAGGAAATGGGTCTGGGTTGATCCTCACCGTATATCCTACAGTTGGCAACAACTGCCGTGTACAAGGGAGAAAAACATACTTATACCATTCTAAGGTTTGAACAGAGTTTTGATCGTCGTCTCTCTACTATAGGTAAGTCACTCAGATTTACCATTCCATATAGCAAGGCGAATAATAAGAGTAAGTCGGTATGGTGATCAATCCATCCCACACCCAAATCATTACCATGTACACAGTTTAGCGAATCTCGCATACTAACACTTGGTCATTCCTCACAAGCATTGCAGAATTTCTCTTGTCGACAAACCAAGTTCAGATAAATCCATAGATTCTGCAAGCCAAACAACCATCTATCGTTCCTTCACAACTCTCAGGTTTTGCGTTACTCCTATAAGATCGTCTATCGATAAGGGCATATCCTCTTCCAGGGTTTTTCCTTCAGCAAGAGTGTGCTTGCTTCTTGGAAGGTCTTGGGGCCTGTGGGGTATGGCCCATCTCATCACTTGTAGTCCTTGAACTTATCATTGGGAAACTTATCATTAGTCCAACTTCCAACTTCCTAGTATTCTTAAATCCATCCAATTGTATTGTCTTCCTTCCTTCTATTGGCACCAAACTAGGACATGATTACTCAGACTCATCATGGAGTTTTCCATTGATCCTTATTTCTGACATCATATCTCCTTCATATCCCATAGTAATTCATCTCTTCATCCTCGTGGAATATCCCTCATATCGAGATAAAATGAATTCCATATTCACTTCGTGGAACATCATTATCCTTTCCACGGTCAAGCGTCCTTACAGGGGAATATTGGCCATCTCTGCATGGCACTTCTTCAACTGGGAAACATGAAACACATCTTGAACTCCTGACAGTCCTTCGGGTAACTCCAACTTGTAGGCCACTTCTCCCATACGATCCAAAACTTGGTATGGTCCTACAAATCTCGGGGCTAACTGTCCCTTAACTCCAATACGTTTAACTCCTCGCATAGGGGACACGCGAAGACATGCTTTGTCTCCAATTTCATAGACTACCTCCTTGAGTTTTTTTTTGAGTCTGCATAACTCTTCTGCCTGGACTGAGCTACCTTCAGTCTATCTCGAATCAACTTAACATTCTCTTCTAACTCCTTGAGCACATTTGGTCCAAACAACTGACGGTCTCCATCTTCATCCCACACACTCTTGGGGTATCACACATATCGGGACTAAACTCGTATTCCTTTTGTCCGAAATCCACTCAGGGGAGTATCCTTATCATTTCCAGGGGTCAACGGTTCCTACGGGGTACTACCACCCTTAAAATGCTCCAATATTTTATAGACCATATTTCTCATATCCTCAAAAATGGTCAACATCTTTCCTCATATAGTAACTCATAAAATCCAAATCAGTACCAACACTGCTAACTTTATTGATTCTCAAATTATTACAATCTCCTGTTTTTCCATTACATGCCTCAACTCAACACCTCAATATGAAGGGAAAATGTTCTCACTACTACTACTATATTTCTTCTGTTATAAACTCAACTATTTATCACAAGTCTCCTTCTCCTTCGGACAATCTCTGGCAAAGTGCCCTGCTTCGTTACAACGAAAACATATTACTTCTGACAAGTATCGAGGTTTCCTTTTTGGGCATTTGTTGAGGTAGTGCCCTGACTCCTTGCACCCATAACAGGTGACATGACTCAGATCCTTCCTGGAATCCAATCTACTTCTCTTTCTAGACTTTTCCATTCCAATCAGGGCTTCTATTTCCTGTGGGTCATACTCTACTTCCTCAGCCAGGAATTCTACTAGATCTCCATTCATACAATTCTGGGAGATGTGTCCTTCTCCACATGAATAGCATGACTTGGTGCAGGGTTTAATTGGCTCTTCTTTGGGTGTGTCCTCCACATCTTCCTTCATCACAGGTTCTTCTAAACTTTCCATAAGGGCTCCTCTCGTTGCTTCTTCCTTCTGCTGGATGGTTCTTTGTACCATGGGGTAAATGTGACACTGAGCAGGATAGTGGGTAGTCCCTTCACACAAGAAACAAGTGATCTGCCTAGTTGGGCATTCTTCAACTGGGTGACTTCCTTCGCAATTAGGGCATTCATCCTTGTGTTCTTTATGGGTGTGTCCTATTTCTCCACAAATCTTGCATGCACAAGGTTTCTTCATATCCTTTCCAAAAGGCTTCAACTTCTGGGACACAAACTGAGACTTTAGCAAAGTCAACTTAAATTCTTTCCAAGTGGTTACTCCTTGCCATCCATTGATGGTTTGGTACATCCTCCACCAAGTAGCAGCACCTCTTTCAAAGCATTGAAGAGCATGCTGAGTCATATCCTTTTCGACTATAGGGTTATTCTCCATGTGATCCTCCATGTTCTGAATCCATCGGTCTGTCTTCAATTGACTCATTGGTCCCGAAAATACAAGCTCATCTCCATTCATCCTCTATTGGGTCCATGGGTTTTGGGGTGAGATAAGAGAGAGGGAGAGGGACACACAATACAAACAAAAGTTTTGAAAAGACCGATTTTTGTTGTGGCTGTCGAAAAACATCAAACAAATGACAGCTCACAAACGTCGCATCTAACGTAGGTATAATACAGGGGTTTGGTCTTCTAAAGGTCAATAAATCTTCAACATCTCCAAACTCTTCAAGCCTTGTTCATGCTTCCAATGGCTTCTTCCGATCATGCTTGTCCTTCTCAAGTTCTTTTGCCAGATCAACTCTTATGACGCGAGTCTCTCGTGACGTCCTTTAATATTCTGGAGTTGCATTTCAAACTTCTGGTTTCAACATCCTTCACATGAACCATGGTCATACTGTCCTTCAGTTCCTGACAATTCTCCGGTATCTCTAGGTTGTAGCTCCTCCAGCTTGGCTACATTCAGCTTTTGGTTCCTGAGTTCTTCATGAAATACTTCCTAGTCTAATACGTCTTCATGGAGCTCCACCTTAAACTTCTTAATGTACTACTCCAGATCTTGGTGATACACCAGCTAAGTTTAAAACTTCATCTTGCTGATAGGTGATCCATCAGTCTTCTACCATCCAATCCTTCCATGCATAGGCATGCTTAACTCAGCACGGTGACAATAGCATAAGCCGGCGATAACCTCATGGATAGCCATGTTTCTTCCTTTTGTCATTTCCATGAGCTATCTCTCCATAGTTGATATCTCCTACATTGGGGTTTCCTTGACAAAACATCGAGTTCTCATACTCCTTGTTTCAGTCTTTCTCCGATACACCTTGATCTCGGGTATTGACAACTTCCATAATCTGTCAAGTTCCATAAGGGTAGCAGTCCTAGGTCATACAAATCTGGGGATTCTTCAGAGCCTTCAAATTCTACTTGTCTTCGGCCTTCAACCATTGTAGTTTCCATTATTCAGAGGCATGGAAAAATACTCTTCATTCCGAAGTGGTCTTAGTTGTCCGATATCTTGTACTTCTTGGAGTGGTCTTATCAGTGGAATCTTTGTGTGGTCAAAAGGGGAAAAGGGATATGGTCTCACTAAAAAGAATTTTTGAATAAGCTTAGAAGACAAGAGAGGTAAAAGATCTTTTTTTGAAAGGGAAAGTTGTAGAGAAAAATCTTTGCTATGGGCTTGCCAGTTTCTAGGGTCACGTCCTACAGTCAACATGTGCTCTGATACCATCTTGTAGCGACCCGACCCGAATGGATCAAGTCTCTGTGCTTATGTGTCATCCCTGGATCGGTATGCTGACACACACAGTACTCGAAGGATTTATAACAGAGGTAAATCACATGTATAAAGTAACATAAATACTATTACCTCAATCCAATATAGCGGAAGCAACAAGGTTGTGGATTCCCATCAACACGAACGGCAAAGTTGAGTGTAGAAATCGTAACCCTAACGTATCACTTACTCGTCGTAAGAAACCTGCAACATGAGACGTTGCAGCCCGAAACGGGTCAGTACATTGAATGTACTGGCAAATTCACACCATAGAGAATGATGAACAATGGCTATCACTACATGCATATTTGGCTGGTGGAAAAGCTCTATGGTTATAAGGTTTTTTGCGAAAAGCCAATTTTTCCCTACTGCAAAGGAATAAATTTATTTAACTAACATGGTGGTTGTTAAACATTGAGAATGGTTGACAGCATTCTCAATCCCAATTAGAAGTGATTAAGACCCAACAACATTAATTAGAAGTAACATGATGAGATTCACATGATATTCAGGTACTAGATACTCAAGTTGTCCATAACCGGGGACACGGCTAATCATGATTAGTTTGTACACTCTGCAGAGGTTTGCGCACTTTTCCCCACATGACTCGATCGCCTCCATTTGTTTTCTCGCACTACATGGTGTTTGAGAAACAGATGACCGAGACATAGTCTTTCAGAAGCGCTAGCACCTTACATGTGGGGTAGACCGGTACACCTACATCCCCTACATCTGCTAGTCCACCCCGTAAGAGTTCGCACAACTTAGTCAACTATGCCAGAACCCATAGTAGCATGTGGCTGCACACGGAAGTTTCTAGTCTGAAAGATCTTATGATCCCTTTGAGCCTGCGTGGCGGTCCGAAAAAAAAAGGCAAGTCCTGATAGACATCAGGTGCCTCAATCCACCCAGATGTGTGTTTAAGTTGCCACCTTAGATAAACCATTAAAAATTATCAACTCACATCTGTCATGGATATCACTCACCCAATCCACGTCTACTAGCATAGCATGGCATAATAAGCAAACGTAGAGGTAACTCCCAAAGGTTTCATAATAATACAGGTGATAGGTACTACCTCATCTACTTCCCATCCCACAATCTAATTAGATCCTAATCATGGAGTGTGAGAGGATTGATCTAATGCAATAAAACTGGGTTGTAGAAAAAGGTATGATCAAAGTGTGAACTTGCCTGCAATGTTGATGAAGATGATTCGCACTCAAAATCTCTTGATAGCTCTACTCGTCACACTCCGGTCAATCTATCGTAGGCAAACAATAGTAACCACACAATAAGTACTCATCTAATGCACAAGTAAAACTCGAACAAGAGAACGAACCAGAAGGTTCAACTTAAGAACTCCAGTTGCAAAGAAAGAACGAACCGAACAAAGAAACGGAAAACAAACAGCGGAAGAAAACAACTCGGTTCTAGCAAGTTGAAACTAGGTCAAATTCTACCAGGGCAAAAACTTGTTTAAGTTGATTAGACGGAACGGCGGTTTCGAAACGAAACTCCAGGCGCTTGAATCACCTGATTCCGATAAACGAGCAAGAAGATAAACTAGAACGAAGATCGGATCTGAGATCGTGATCACGGAATAAATCCGACGAAAAGAAAAGACGAACGGTTAAATGAACGGGCGTCGTTAACCGGGAATAATCGGTGATCACGTTCGTTGAGACGAACGGTCCGAAAGAAGAACGAAAACCGATCTAGGGTTTTCGGAAAAGAAACCGAAAAAGAAAACGGAAAACCGATCTAGGGTTTCGGAAAAAAACCGAAACGAAGAATCGGAGAGAAAAACCGGAAAAGAAAACCGGAACGGTTTCTTTTAAAAGAACCGAACCGCGGGGAAGAAAAAGAGAGACGCGGGGCTACCTCCGGCGAGGCGGGGCGAACGGTGGCGTGGCGTAGGGCGGCGGCGGCGGTGACGCAGGGCGGCGGCGGCGGCACTAGGGCGGCGCGGGTGAGGGGCGCGGGGTGGGGCTGCGCGCTGCTGCTTGCTGCGGCTTTGATTTGATGTGTTTAGAGGGGGGGTGTTGGGGTATTTATATTGGGGAGGGGAGAGGAGACTTGGGGTAGGGGACAAGAAATAGACTAGAAATAGGAAAAAGAGTCGTAGAATAAAAAAAAGGAAAACGGAACAAAGGAAAGAGCCGGCCTAGAATCCTAAAAGGATTCGGCCTAGAGGCGGCGGCGGCTGGCGCCTGCCTGCGCCTGGCGCAGCGCGCGCGAGGGGAGGGGCCGGCTGGCTGGGCCTTTGGCCCGGCTGGCCTGGCGGGAGTTCCTCTTTTTTTTTATAAACTGGTTTCGCGCGCAGAAAAAAAACAAAAAGAGAACTAAACGGGCTCCGAAAAAACCTAAAGTAAATTTTCTCCGACTCCTAAAAATGAGTCGAACAAAATGAACTTTTCTCCGGACCTAAAATGCAATTTTTGAAAACGCGCATTTTTCCCTATCCAATAAAAAGCAAATAAACTCCGGCAAACCAAAAATTTGATCTATTTATTAAATCTTCATTTTTCCTAAATTTTGGGAAAGTCATATTATTCCCTCTCTCATATTTTGATATCGGAAAAATAATTGAAGATGAAATAAATAAATCAAATGATCCTCTTTTCAAATTCGAGAAAACTCTCAAATATGAAAATAACGAAATCTCCAACTCTCTCCAAAGGTCCTTGAGTTGCGTGAAATTTCTAGGATCGACCAAAATGCAAGAAAATAAGATATGCATGATGATCTAATGTATAACATTCCAAATTGAAAATAAATTCAAAAGAACTTTGAATTTAATTCTTTGAAACTCCCAACTCATATTTCATATAATTTGAAGAAGTCATTTTATCTTCTCTCGTGAAAATCATTGACTTGCATAAAGTTTCTGAATTAGAAAATATTTCCCAATGGTATTCAAATATTTTTCAAACACCCTTTTCATTTTAAATGGAAGAAGTCATGTCATCTTCTCTCTAGGGTTTTGTGTTGAAAAGAATTTGAATTCATGGAGATCAGAAAGCAAATATGAAAGTTTGGGAAAGTCCTTTTATTCCCTCTCATTTAACTTTCAAAAGTTTCGAATTCACTCACTTTCAGACAATCAATCAAACAATCAGTCAAATCTATCTATTTATTATAACATTCCAAAATTTAGAATTTTGGGATGTTACAGGGAGGCAGGTTGGCGCTACGGTGACCTGCTGATCTTGGACGGCGACGGCGCACGGGAGAAGGGCTCTAGTGGCGAAGCATAGCGCGACGAGGACGGGGTAGCAGAGGGGCGCGGCGGCGCTGGAGAGGTCGGGGCGGTGGTGAAGGTCGTTGGTGAGGTGGTCGTCCGGCCGAGGAGACGGGCGCGAGGTTGATGGAGGAAAGGCAAGGCGACGCGATGATGAAGGCCATGGCTCCGGCGGAGCTGCTCACTCGCGGCGGCCGGAGGCAGAGGTGGGGAACGGGCACGACGTCAGGGAAGGGCCCGCCGGGCGGCACGCTGGCCGACACGGGGCAAGGAGGCGTTGTGTGGCTCGCTGGGATCGGGATCCCTCCCTCTGGTGCGTGCGTTATCGGAGGAGGGAAACGAGGAGAGGGTGAGGGAGTAGAGCGAGAGGAAGATGGGGGTAGGCGGCGCTGGTGGGAGAAGAAGGGGATCGAGGGGAGAGGTCGGTCGAGGCTAGGGTTAGAACTGGTGGGGATCGGCTGGGCCTATGGGCCGGCGCGGGAGGTCTGCTTGCCTCGCTGCGGGAGGCCTAGGTGGGCTGGCGCGAGAGTGGCCTAGGGAGGCCCAGTAGGGCTCTCTGCTCTCTCTCTCTCTTTAACAGAGAAGAGAAAAAAAAAGAGAGCTAAAAGAATTAGAAGAAGAGGCCATGATCAAGAATAAAAAATGGTGGGACATATTTGTAAGGCTTTATAGAATACTTCCAACCCAACAAAAATGGTTCCAACGAAATAGGGGCAGTTAAATCCAAGATTATTAAACTTGCACCGAAGAAGTTTGAATGGAGTCTAAACTTTAGGTGTGCCCAAAAATGTTAAGAATTTAGGAGGAGCCTCGATAGAAGAGATGAGAAATATTGGCAAGGTTTGAAGGTCAACTCGAAGAGGAATAGACATGGGAAAATATTTTGCACGTGTGTTATGGTGAATTCCAAATAAATGGAATATTTTATAATAGCTCCACTAATATCGGGAGGATATGTTATAAACAGAAGTCACTCTTCCCTCGATTTAAATGGATCGAAGATCCACACAAATTATTTAGTTGAGATGCAAAAGATTATGACATGACGATATGATATGCAATGCATGACACGCAAGCAATGACAACACAACAACATCGAATAACTGGAGGACACCTGACACATCGGTCTCGGTGCGTCACACAAGGCCCCGCCTTCCAGCAGTAATGAGCCATCAAATCACAAAGGCCCTCGTCTCTCGTGAAAAGGACCAAGCTATACTGCCCCGCCCTCTATCCTTTTAAAAAATGTATACATTTGTATAGTAGTAGTATCGATGGATTGCGCCATGGAGCAAAACTAACAAGATGTAATTAAAGAAAAAAAGGTGGTACATATAGAGAGCCAAATTATGCATATATTATATGACACTACCCACTATGAAGGTACTAGTAACATAGACTAGTAACTAGTCTATGCTACTCTCCACTATGACCAGCCAAAGTCGAGGCGCGGATACCAACAAGGGCCTAGTTGTGTCTATACTTGGACAACTCACCCGACTGCATGCGCACTAGGAAGACGAAGCTCGTGTCGTGTTGGTGCCGTGTGCAGCCCGCACATTAACCAAAACCTCACGCCTCCATCTTAGCCTTCGCGTTTTAAACTTCTCAATCTCAAGGCCAAGGAGAAACGTGAAACCTATAATAGAGCCAATCGGATGGTTGAGAACACTACAATTCATAGCTACAGATGCGTGTGTGAGAGAGGACGAGTGCGTGCGTGCACCTCTTATCAGAGTACAACTGTATGTGGGTGGCATCGACCTAGGGAGCAGTGATGGTGCGTGCGAGAAGTCCCGAGAGATAGGTGTAATGCGTCTAAAAAAAGACTAGTCTATAGCTCGCCATGAGGCTATTCCTGTCGAACGCCAAGCGTAAGATATGTATCCGACGGTGCCAGTTTTTGCACATACACAGCGGTAGAAAAAGAACTAGTACCATGGAATATGCTACACCAAGGCTGAGAAAACGTGCCGACGTTACGCCATCGGAGAATAGTGCCGCACTTCGAAACTAGAACAGTCAATAAATTTTGAGCGCGTCTCGTCACATTCCGAATTACTACTACTACCACACTATATTTAATTGCAAACCTGTTCACACCGATCACAACCTAAATGGTTTCCCACTTAGGAGCGTATTAGTAGTACTCGGTTATTAATACTACTATGCTAAGATGACTGCACATTCCTCCTCAACTGTTCATCCACAAAAAACAATCAAGTCAATCAAGCCATAGCCAGCGTGAGTTTCGGGTCGAAGACTTCCACCAGGGAGAGGTGAGCATGGAAGAGGAAGCACGAGAGATGTCCCACCTCGCCGCGAAAGCAGACGACATATCCAGCCGCGCAGCAGTAGCAGCACAGAGGTCCCGCCGCACCGCCGAAGCAGCACGGAGGTCCCGCCGCGCCATCGATGTAGCAGACTGGTCCGGCCACGCCGCGGAAGCAGCAGAGTTGTCCCACCGCGCCGCCGAAGCAGCAGGGAGGTCCCACCGCGCCGCGGCGGCCTGGGAAAATTTCTCACGGGCAGGCGAGGAATCTTATGGGCGCATGCATGCGATAGTCCATAGCCAGATGGATCAGATCTCCGGCTGGGCGAGGATGCAGGACGAGGCTATCGACCTCATCCGGCAACTAGGGGAGGGCAATGCGAAGCTTCGGGCCAAGCACGACCTGCTGAGGGTGAAGATCGTCGAAAGGGCGAAGCAGGAGGAGGAGACCAATGTCTTGTTGCAGAGGACGGGCGTCATCATGAAGAAACTTATGGACGAGAATGCCATGCTCCGCATCAAGCATAACAGGCTGGTGGAGGAATCCATGGATGCTGCCAAGCAGCGTATTAAGGACATGAAACTGATGAAAGAGATCATCGCCTGCCGCGAGAACTAGTCTCCGCGACCTGCAACGCATAAAGAAAGTAGAGATCCGTGAGCCAGATTGTTGTATGCGTCTTCCTTCTTCTTTTTCCCTTGTGTATTTCGGGTGTAGCCGCATGTAGCTTTTTTTAATTATCTTCCTAATTATGTAAGACAATTATTATCCACTCTCTTCGTCCTTATATATATTCATCAGTCTTGCTATAAGTCGCAGTAGATGCTATATAGGTCCGTCGAATCTTACATCAAGATCCGTGCAAAATTTTCTTTTCAGATTTTCTTTTTTCTCTCTTAAATCTCAGTCGAGTGAGACATTGCCACGCCATTAAACAGAGGCTCGGGCACCATTAATGGAGACCTTGGGAGAGAGGTGGACGGCAGATGGAGGTCAAAGGGCTCTCCTCCCAATAAGCACGCGCAGGGGTCTGATCACACGCTTCCCGTACTCAAATAGCTACCCTGCATGTCGCCTCCTAGCTAATAAAAAAAGGGGACGTGTGGCGACACGTAAATGGTAAGTAGAACGCCCACGGTTTTCAATAATAGTTGTGTTTCCAATTGTAACGTGACAGCACTTGTTCCAAAATGACTTTGTTGATTGTTAATGTGTGCGCCTTCGCAAATCAGACAGCAAAATTACCACAGCATGTTGGTGCCATGTCATGACACCAAGCCAAGTTTCATGATTTTCATGCGTGTTTCGGATTTACAGGAATTAAAAAACCAAGTTTCTCAATGTTTCCAGTCGAGCCATGACGCCCAGATGTTTGAATTTCATTCCCTTTTCTGGCATGGGACCTAGAAATTTACCCGAGGACACACATGTGATTTTTCAACTAGCTTTGGTGCACTGGAGCATGTGCTTGTATTTAAAATTAGAATTATGCACACAAAGGTGACACGTTCCCTCTCAGAACCACGAGCCTTCTTGAGAGAAGCTCCAGTTTGCAAGAAACTTATACCAAAACTTGTTCCTATTCTGCAATTTTTTTTACCACAGCATGGTAGTACCATGACATGACACCATGCCAAGTTTCATGATTTTCAGGCGTGTTTTGGATTTACAAGAATTTTAAAACCAAGCTTCTCAAAGTTCTCGGCCGAACCACGATGTCCAGATGTTTGAATTTCATTCCCATTTCTTGCATGGGACCTAGAAATTCACACGAGGACACACATGTGATTTTTCAGTCAACTTTGGTGCACGGGAGCATGTGGTTGTAGTTCAAATTTGAATTATGCACATTAAATGGCCAGAAACTCAATTAATGTATAAAAAGGCCAAACAAACCCGGAATAATTCCAAAATTTAACAGGGCCCTCATATAGTTCTATGTTGCCTCTGTAAAGAAAATCTGGGGGAGGCATCGTATATTGTTTCGCACACAAAGGTATAAAGAAATAAAGAAATTAGCATACCTATTTAATTCTTGGGTTCTTATTATTTATGCCACTAGTTGTGTATCACTACTCAGTTTTCCATTATAAGTTAGAACTACTCAAAAAATGCCATTGATCCATGAGATACCTGCTCAAAAATGCAATTAGATATCTAAAAAATGCCATCGTTAAGTTAGATGTTTGCTCAGAAATGCCATTAGACATTGTTATTTTCACGTCAAACCCCTTGACCATGTTACATGACAAAAATAAGCCGATTCTCACAATGATAAGTTAATGGTGTCCAGCACAACACACCCCTCAAATAAAACTAAGCACCCTGGAATTCTTTGACAAAACTAAGCGCCCTGGAATTCTTTGACAACTAAACTGCTGGCTATATGATGTTGGCCATATATATTGTACGTATATAATGTCAAGGAACGAGTGGTAGTACTATACCAACTAAAAGATGAAATATACGAAATATAACGAGAAAAATATAACATAGTTCTTATGGGGGCTCAGCACAACACACCCCTCAAATAAAACTATGCACACCAGAAATTAAACTAAGCAACTAATCCGGTAGACACTGCATTAGAACCACCATGAGCAACGACACTGCCACCTTACTCAGAGTCCTCGTCCACATCCTCGACTTCGTCCTTGTCCCTCTTCCTCTTGGATGACACTTCTTTGCTTAAACCGCACACTTGGCTCTTGCTCTTCATCCAACCCTTGTAGATATTGAAACAAAGGTAGCCATCCATTGCAGCGTAGTGGATGTGGTCTATATCTAGTACAGTCCACTGGCATGCATGATGAAACATGTGCGGAGGTTTCTTCAGTTCACCGTATGAAGGATGAACCATGGCTCCTGCCAGGGTCAGCATTGAAGGCTGATCAAGGGAGGGCACCAGTCCTTCCTTCTGGAGGTCGAAGGGGTCGCCTACAATGAGGCCTATCCGACCCAGGATTTCCTTGTCATTCCTAAAGTCTATAGTAATGAATTTGACTCGGCCGCCCTTGAGGAACTTCTTAAATTCCTCGCACTCAACGTCGGCATGGCATATGTGGTAGACCAAGCATAAGTCATGCACGCAAACCTGGATCACGGCGGGCTTCTTCTTCTCTGCCTCCTTTAGTTTCTTCTCGCTTCCCAAGACTGTGGTGTACTCAACATCGAGCCCAATGACCCACTCATCATTTGAGTTTTCGAACATGCGTTTGAAGCGAGCAAGGCATTCTTTCACCGTTGCAGAAGAACGGGTGTAGATGACGTCGAACTCATCGCCGGTGATGGTTCTAACCATGTACTCACCGCCGATCATGGAGATTCGGGATGCTATGGATTTGGGAGGAGGGTTAGGATTAATGGAACTGCCGTAATGTGAAAAGACGGGATGACTAGGAGCGGTTTATCGATTGTAAAAATGTCGAGTGGGGGCGCGTGCAAATGGCAGGGTAGTGGCTTGCCTGGTGGATAAATGGATTCATGCACAGTATTATGGGGGCCCAATTAGATGTCATGTCTACTCGACGCCCAATTAAATGGCTTTTGATGTCATGTCAAGCATCTGGAAAATTACAGGTGATACGAAGGTTTCCATTCTCCCATGGTTCAGGCTTCCGAGAGCCCTTGGATCTGAGATCGAATGGTTGCATGGCGTGATTCTAGACCTATGGGCGAATATCCTATCATGGAGGGTTATTCTGCAAATTTTCAGCAACTTAGCATGCGACCGTTTGATCTCAGATCTAAGGGCTGCCAGCAGCCCGTATCATGGTCGCGCCTACCACGACCATCACCTCGCTCGCGCGGTCGCACCCTTGGAGATATGACACGGTGCATTAGGTTATCTGATGTTCGCATGTCATACATAGTTATCACTTAGTCACTCATACAACAAGGTTAGCTATAAGGTTGGCTATAAGAGTTTTTTTTGTTTACTTCAATCTATCTCTTTCTTTGTAGTATTTATTGCATTTGCCAAGGAGTGACCTCTTCCAATGAAATGGTGTTTAGATGAGGTGCTATGGGCATTAAATGGCTTAGCAAATCAAGTCCCCAATGCATAGGTGCTTAGTTTTTTGTTGCTAAGTTTGCTTCATCTAGGTACACGCGCTTATCACCGTTTCTTCCTGGGGTCACCCAACTAGTCTCTCTCTTCTTAATTAACTTGCCACATCAGACTGTATGCCTATGTGGCAGGCTTAGCACCTGTAGGATCAAATACAATAGTGGGCTATAAGCCCGCTTTACATGGCATTTTTGCATATGTGGGGGAAAGAGGCAAGGAAAAAGTGGAGGAGTGGCTCTCAAGCAAGAGCCAGCCTCTACAAGGTGGAGCAGCGGGAGAGGCACCTGTATGGAGGTGGTCAGGAATCGGGAGACTCAATCCGGTCGTAGCACCGCAGTTAAAATGATAATGGCAAGTCAAATCACCGGGCCCCAGCTGTCCAGCAGTAACTCACTGTCAAATCACATAGCCCTACGTTTGCAGTAGCCTACTCCCTCATCTTCTCGCGTCTCTGTCGAACCGACTAGGCGGAACTGCCCCGCCTACCGCGCGGGAAAAGCCTCGCCCTCAACTTTTAAATAGTACAGTATACTAATTTTGTATCCATGGATTGCTCCATGGAGCAAAGCCTCCAGAAAACGGCGGTACACGTGTACAGAGTATACAGCACACCCCTCGCGTTCGCGTCGCACCCCAGACGGTCAGTTGGTCTGGCACGCCGCTCTCCGAAAGGAACGCGCGTCATATTGCGTTTGCACACACATGTGGGACTGCAATTGAGAACCGACCATAGGCACACTCCCCGGCCCCGCAAGTCGGGTGAGTTAATAGAAGTACATATGTTGGTACCTAGACGATCCATGTAAGACACGAAAGATCAGTTCGTCCATGCATGTGACCAGACTCCAGCAGACATGCCTAGATTGTCTATCATCTACATATCGTGCAGGCTGTGTTGTACAGGGTTGTAGTTCTGGTGAGAAATCTAGAAAAAGGTTTCTCATCATCTTGCAAAATTAGGTGTCATGTGCTTCGGATCATTGCGAGGGTTAAACGGCGACAACTGAGTTGGGCTAGTCATTGGGAGCACATGCACGAAGACTACTCGGCTGCCATCTAGGTCAAGCCGGCTATGTTAATTAGGACATCTATCGACGGACCCCTTTTCTACGAGTTTATCTTTAATTTGAGCTTTGATCCTCGTCTAGTTTGTCCGTTGGGATTCATCAAGTCTCCTTTGGGCAGTGAGGTTATGATTTCTTATCATGTGGCATTTTTTCGTGTTATATGTTATAATATGATGCTTCAGATCAAAATGACGACAACTGCGCCTTCGGGGCACGTGCATGAAGACTTCTCGACAGTCATTGCCGAGGTCAAGCCGGCTCTGGCCGGTAGACAAAAGAAAACTAGTACTCCACTATATAGGCAGGAGCCTCCACGCTTGCTTGCTAGTGTTGCTCTCTTCACATTGTCTCTTCCTCTCCAGATCTAAACACGACAGCGGTGGCCACACACACTCTCTCTCTCTACTCACCGCTGGTCACAGATCCAGCCGGATCGTCTCCATCGTGGAAGGTGAGAAGGTGCAATGTTCACACGGTCATCCTCGGCGACGGCTCTTACCCACTGCCGGCGCATCCCGATCAGCGTGCCTTGCCGTTCTCTCCCAAGCATCGCTGGCGAGGGAGGGCCTCCCACCCCTTCTTCCTCGCTGCCGTAGTGTGGGCAGATCCGGCCTCCCGCCGCCCACCTAGCGACATCCCGGCGACCCTCAGGTATAACTTCCTTCGAAACCGGCCTTGCTCTACTTCCCGAGCTCCCAACGTCGCTGCATTTGTATCTTTTACTATTTCTCAGCCCCCCTCGTGTAGATAGGATCGATCGGCTATTCGAAAACCACCTAATGTTTTACTGTTAAGAGGTAAAACTAGTTCATGCACTCGAATCTAGTAGTACTTGGTTCAAATAAGGAAGAAAGGGGGTGGGGGTGGGGGAAGATTTTGTTGGGTTACGCAGTAATTTCAAAATTTTCCTACGCACATGCAAGATCATGGTGATGCATAGCAACGAGAAGGGAGAGTGTGATCTACGTACCCTTGTAGACCGACAGCGGAAGCGTTAGCACAACGCGGTTGATGTAGTCGTACGTCTTCACGGCCCGACCGATCAAGCACCGAAACTACGGCACCTCCGAGTTTTAGCACACGTTCAGCTCGATGACGATCCCCGGACTCCGATCCAGCAAAGTGTCGGGGTAGAGTTCCGTCAGCACGACGGCGTGGTGACGATCTTGATGTACTACCGTCGCAGGGCTTCGCCTAAGCACCGCTACAATATTATCGAGAATTATGGTGGAAGGGGGCACCGCACATGGCTAAGAATATGATCACGTGGATCAACTTGTGTCTAGGGGTGCCCCCTGCCCCCGTATATGAAGGATCAAGGGGAGGAGGCCGGCCGGCCCCTATTGGCGCGCCAGGAGGAGTCCTCCTCCTAGTAGGAGTAGGACTCCTACTAGGATGGGGAAGGAAGTGGAGAGGGAGAAGGAAAGGGGGGCGCCGCCACCCTCTCCTAGTCCAATTCGGACTAGGGGGGGAGGAGGCGCGCGGCCCACCCTGGCTGCACCTCTCTCTCTCCACTAAGGCCCATATGGCCCATTACTTCTCCCGGTAGGGTTCTGGTAACCCTCCGGCTCTCCGGTTTTCTCCGAAATCACCCCGAACACTTCCCATGTCCGAATATAGCCGTCTAATATATCAATCTTTATGTCTCGACCATTTCGAGACTCCTTGTTATGTCCGTGATCACATCCGGGACTCCGAACTAACTTCGGTACATCAAAAATCATAAACTCATAATATAACTATCATCGAAACCTTAAGCGTGCGGACCCTACGGGTTCGAGAACAATGTAGACATGACCGAGACACGTCTCCGGTCAATAACCAATAGCGGAACCTGGATGCTCATGTTGGCTCCTACATATTCTACGAAGATCTTTATCGGTCAGACCGCATAACAACATACGTTGTTCCCTTTGTCATCAGTATTTTACTTGCCCGAGATTCCATCGTCGGTATCTCAATACCTAGTTCAATCTCGTTACCGGCAAGTCTCTTTACTCGTTTCGTAATACATCATCTCGCAACTAACTCATTAGTTGAAATGCTTGCAAGGCTTATGTGATGTGCATTACCGAGAGGGCCCACAGATACCTCTCCGACAATCGGAGTGACAAATCCTAATCTCGAAATACGCCAACCCAACATGTACCTTTGGAGACACCTGTAGAGCTCCTTTATAATCACCCAGTTACGTTGTGACATTTGGTAGCACACAAAGTGTTCCTCCGGCAAACGGGAGTTGCATAATCTCATAGTCATAGGAACATGTATAAGTCATGAAGAAAGCAATAGCAACATACTAAACGATCGGGTGCTAAGCTAATGGAATGGGTCATGTCAATCACATCATTCTCCTAATAATGTGATCTCGTTAATCAAATGACAACACATGTCTATGGTTAGGAAACATAACCATCTTTGATTAATGAGCTAGTCAAGTAGAGGCATACTAGTGACGTTTGGTTTGTCTATGTATTCACACAAGTATTATGTTTCCGGATAATACAATTCTAGCATGAATAATAAACATTTATCATGATATAAGGAAATAAAATAATAACATTATTATTGCCTCTAGGGCATATTTCCTTCAGTCTCCCACTTGCACTAGAGTCAATAATCTAGATTACATAGTAATGATTCTAACACCCATGGAGCTTTGGTGATGATCATGTTTTGCTCGTGGAAGAGGCTTAGTCAACGGGTCTGCTACATTCAGATCCGTATGTATCTTGCAAATCTCTATGTCTCCCACCTAGACTAGATCCCGGATGGAATTGAAGCGTCTCTTGATGTGCTTGGTTCTCTTGTGAAATCTGGATTCCTTTGCCAAGGCAATTGCGCCAGTATTGTCACAAAAGATTTTCATTGGACCCGATGCACTAGGTATGACTCCTAGATCGGATATGAACTCCTTCATCCAGACTCCTTCGTTTGCTGCTTCCGAAGCAGCTATGTACTCCGCTTCACATGTAGATCCCGCCACAACGCTTTGTTTAGAACTGCACCAACTGACAGCTCCACCGTTTAATGTAAACACGTATCCGGTTTGCGATTTAGAATCGTCCGGATCAGTGTCAAAGCTTGCATCAACGTAACCATTTACGATGAGCTCTTTGTCACCTCCATATATGAGAAACATATCCTTAGTCCTTTTCAGGTATTTCAGGATGTTCTTGACCGCTGTCCAGTGATCCACTCCTGGATTACTTTGGTACATGTCTGCTAGACTTATAGCAAGACACACATCAGGTCTGGTACACAGCATTGCATACATGATAGAGCCTATGGCTGAAGCATAGGGAACATCTTTCATTTTCTCTCGATCTTCTGCATTGGTCGGGCATTGAGTCTTACTCAATTTCATACCTTGTAACACAGGCAAGAATCCTTTCTTTGCTTGATCCATTTTGAACTTTTTCAAAACTTTGTCAAGGTATGTGCTTTGTGAAAGTCCAATTAAGCGTCTTGATCTGTCTCTATAGATCTTAATGCCCAATATGTAAGCAGCTTCACCGAGGTCTTTCATTGAAAAACTCTTATTCAAGTATCCCTTTATGCTATCCAGAAATTCTATATCATTTCCGATTAGTAATATGTCATCTACATATAATATCAGAAATGCTACAGAGCTCCCACTCACTTTCTTGTAAATACAAGCTTCTCCAAAAGTCTGTACAAAACCAAAAGCTTTGATCACACTATCAAAGCGTTTATTCCAACTCCGAGAGGCTTGCACCAGTCCATAAATGGATCGCTGGAGCTTGCACACTTTGTTAGCTCCATTTGGATCGACAAAACCTTCCGGTTGCGTCATATACAACTCTTCTTGCAGAAATCCATTCAGGAATGCAGTTTTGACATCCATCTGCCAAATTTCATAATCATAAAATGCGGCAATTGCTAACATGATTCGGACAGACTTAAGCATCGCTACGGGTGAGAAGGTCTCGTCGTAGTCAATCCCTTGAACTTGTCGAAAACCTTTTGCGACAAGTCGAGCTTTGTAGACAGTAATATTACCGTCAGCGTCAGTCTTCTTCTTAAAGATCCATTTATTCTCAATTGCTTGCCGATCATTGGGCAAGTCAACCAAAGTCCATACTTTGTTCTCATACATGGATCCCATCTCAGATTTCATGGCTTCAAGCCATTTTGCGGAATCTGGGCTCACCATCGCTTCTCCATAGTTCGTAGGTTCATCATGATCTAGTAGCATGACTTCCAGAACAGGATTACCGTACCACTCTGGTGCGGATCTTACTCTGGTTGATCTACGAGGTTCAGTAGTATCTTGTTCTGAAGCTTCATGATCATCATCATTAGCTTCCTCACTAATTGGTGTAGGTGTCACAGAAACTGGTTTCTGTTATGTACTACTTTCCAATAATGGAGCAGGTACAGTTACCTCATCAAGTTCTACTTTCCTCCCACTCACTTCTTTCGAGAGAAACTCCTTCTCTAGAAAGTTTCCGAATTTAGCAACAAAAGTTTTGCCTTCGGATCTGTGATAGAAGGTGTATCCAATAGTTTCCTTTGGATATCCTATGAAGACACATTTCTCTGATTTGGGTTCGAGCTTATTAGGTTGAAGCTTTTTCACATAAGCATCGCAACCCCAAACTTTCAGAAACGACAACTTTGGTTTCTTGCCAAACCATAGTTCATAAGGCATCGTATCAACGGATTTTGATGGTGCCCTATTTAACGTGAATGCGGCCGTCTCTAGAGCATAACCCCAAAACGATAGCGGTAAATCAGTAAGAGACATCATAGATCGCACCATATCTAGTAAAGTACGATTACGATGTTTGGACACACCATTACACTGTGGTGTTCCGGGTGGCGTGATTTGCGAAACTATTCTGCATTGTTTCAAATGTACACCAAACTCGTAACTCAAATATTCTCCTCCACGATCAGATCACAGGAATTTTATTTTCTTGTTACGATGATTTTCAACTTCACTCTAAAATTCTTTGAACTTTTCAAATGTTTCAGACTTATGTTTCATTAAGTAGATATACCCATATCTGCTTAAGTCATCTGTGAAGGTGAGAAAATAACGATATCCACCACGAGCCTCAACATTCATCGGACCACATACATCTGTATGTATGATTTCCAACAAATCTGTTGCTCTCTCCATACTACCGGAGAACGGTGTTTTTGTCATCTTACCCATAAGGCACGGTTCGCAAGTACCAAGTGATTCATTATCAAGTGGTTCCAAAAGCCCATCAGTATGGAGTTTCTTCATGCGCTTTACCCCGATATGACCCAAACGGCAGTGCCACAAATAAGTTGCACTATCATTATCAACTCTGCATCTTTTGGTTTCAACATTATGAATATGTGTGTCACTACTATCGAGATTTAATAAGAATAGACCACTCTTTAAGGGTGCATGACCATAAAAGATATTACTCATATAAATAGAACAACCATTATTCTCGGATTTAAATGAATAACTGTCTCGCATCAAACAAGATCCAGATATAATGTTCATGCTTAACGCTGACACCAAATAACAATTATTTAGGTCTAATACTAATCCCGAAGGTAGATGTAGAGGTAGCGTGCCGACCGCGATCATATCGACTTTGGAACCATTTCCCACGCGCATCGTCACCTCGTCCTTAGCCAATCTTCGCTTAATCTGTAGTCCCTGTTTCGAGTTGCAAATGTTAGCAACAGAACCAGTATCAAATACCCAGGTGCTACTGCGAGCATTAGTAAGGTACACATCAATAACATGTATATCACATATACGTTTGTTCACCTTGCCATCCTTCTTATCCGCCAAATACTTGGGGCAGTTCCGCTTCCAGTGACCAGTCTGCTTGCAGTAGAAGCACTCAGTTTCAGGCTTAGGTCCAGGCTTGGGTTTCTTCTCTTGAGTAGCAACTTGCTTGCTGTTCTTTTTGAAGTTCGCCTTCTTCTTCCCTTTGCCCTTTTTCTTGAAACTAGTGGTCTTATTGACCATCAACACTTGATGCTCCTTCTTGATTTCTACCTCCGCAGCTTTCAGCATTGCGAAGAGCTCGGGAATAGTCTTATTTATCCCTTGCATATTATAGTTCATCACGAAGCTCTTGTAGCTTGGTGGCAGTGATTGGAGAATTCTGTCAATGACGCAATCATCTAGAAGATTAACTCCCAATTTAATCAAGTGATTATTATACCCAGACATTTTGAGTATATGCTCACTGACAGAACTGTTCTCCTCCATCTTGCAGCTATAGAACTTATTGGAGACTTCATATCTCTCAATCCGGGCATTGGCTTGAAATATTAACTTCAACTCTTGGAACATCTCATATGCTCCATGACGTTCAAAACGTCGTTGAAGTCCCGATTCTAAGCCGTAAAGCATGGCACACTGAACTATCGAGTAGTCATCAGCTTTGCTCTGCCAGATGTTCATAACATCTGGTGTTGCTCCAGCAGCAGGCCTGGCACCCAGCGGTGCTTCCAGGACATAATTCTTCTGTGCAGCAATGAGGATAATCCTCAAGTTACGGACCCAGTCCGTGTAATTTCTACCATCATCTTTCAACTTTGCTTTCTCAAGGAACTCATTAAAATTCAACGGAACAATAGCACGGGCCATCTATCTACAATCAAACATAAACAAGCAAGATACTATCAGGTACTAAGTTCATGATAAATTTAGGTTCAATTAATCATATTACTAAAGAACTCCCACTTAGATAGACATCCCTCTAATCCTCTAAGTGATTACGTGATCCAAATCAACTAAACCATGTCCGATCATCACGTGAGATGGAGTAGTTTCATTGGTGAACATCGCTATGTTGATCATATCTACTATATGATTCACGCTCGACCTTTCGGTCTCCGTGTTCCGAGGCCATATCTGTATATGCTTGGCTCGTCAAGTATAACCTGAGTATTCTGCGTGTGCAACTGTTTTGCACCCGTTGTATTTGAACGTAGAGCCTATCACACCTGATCATCACGTGGTGTCTCAGCACGAAGAACTTTCGCAACGGTGCATACTCAGGGAGAACACTTCTTGATAATTAGTGAGAGATCATCTTAAAATGCTACCGTCAATCAAAGCAAGATAAGATGTATAAAAGATAAACATCACATGCAATCATTATAAGTGATATGATATGGCCATCATCATCTTGTGCTTGTGATCTCCATCTTCGAAGCACCGTCGTGATCACCATCGTCACCGGCGCGACACCTTGATCACCATCGTAGCATCGTTGTCGTCTCGCCAATCTTATGCTTCCACGACTATCGCTACCGCTTAGTGATAA
Source organism: Triticum urartu (assembly GCF_003073215.2). Classification (NCBI taxonomy): domain Eukaryota; kingdom Viridiplantae; phylum Streptophyta; class Magnoliopsida; order Poales; family Poaceae; genus Triticum; species Triticum urartu. Next base: position 441,751,560 of record NC_053027.1, read on the forward strand.
AGTAAAGCATTACATCGCAATTGCATTGCATACAATAAAGCGACAACCATATGGCTCCTGCCAGTTGCCGATAACTTGGTTACAAAACATGATCATTTCATACAATAAAATTTAGCATCATGTCTTGACCATATCACATCACAACATGCCCTGCAAAAACAAGTTAGACGCCCTCTACTTTGTTGTTGCAAGTTTTACGTGGCTGCTACGGGCTTAAGCAAGAACCAATCTTACCTACGCATCAAAACCACAACGATAGTTTGTCAAGTTGGCGATGTTTTAACCTTCGCAAGGACCGGGCGTAGCCACACTCGGTTCAACTAAAGTTGGAGAAACTGTCACCCGCTAGCCACCTTTGTGCAAAGCACGTCGGGAGAACCGGTCTCGCGTAAGCGTACGCGTAATGTCGGTCTGGGCCGGTTCGTCCAACAATACCGCCGAACCAAAGTATGACATGCTGGTAAGCAGTATAACTTATATCGCCCACAACCCACTTGTGTTCTACTCGTGCATATAACATCAACACATAAAACCTAGGCTCGGATGCCACTGTTGGGTTACGTAGTAATTTCAAAATTTTCCTACGCACACGCAAGATCATGGTGATGCATAGCAATGAGAAGGGAGAGCGTGATCTACGTACCCTTGTAGACCGACAGCGGAAGCGTTAGCACAACGCGGTTGATGTAGTCGTACGTCTTCACGGCCCGACCGATCAAGCACCGAAACTACGGCACCTCCGAGTTTTAGCACACGTTCAGCTCGATGACGATCCCCGGACTCCGATCCAGCAAAGTGTCGGGGTAGAGTTCCGTTAGCACGACGGCGTGGTGACGATCTTGATGTACTACTGTCGCAGGGCTTCGCCTAAGCACCGCTACAATATTATCGAGAATTATGGTGGAAGGGGGCACCGCACACGGCTAAGAATATGATCACGTGGATCAACTTGTGTCTAGGGGTGCCCCCTGCCCCCGTATATAAAGGAGCAAGGGGAGGAGGCCAGCCGGCCCCTATTGGCGCGCCAGGAGGAGTCCTCCTCCTAGTAGGAGTAGGAAGGAAGTGGGGAGGGAGAAGGAAAGGGGGGGCGGCGCCCCCCTCTCCTAGTCCAATTCGGACTAGGGGGGGAGGAGGCGCGCGGCCCACCCTGGCTGCCCATCTCTCTCTCCACTAAGGCCCATATGGCCCATTACTTCTCCCGGTAGGGTTCCGGTAACTCTCCGGCTCTTCGGTTTTCTCCGAAATCACCCGGAACACTTCCCGTGTCCGAATATAGCCGTCTAATATATCAATCTTTATGTCTCGACCATTTCGAGACTCCTCGTTATGTCCGTGATCCCATCCGGGACTCCGAACTAGCTTCGGTACATCAAAACTCATAAACTCATAATATTACTGTCATCGAAACCTTAAGCGTGCGGACCCTACGGGTTCGAGAACAATGTAGACATGACCGAGACACGTCTTCGGTCAATAACCAATAGTGGAACCTGGATGCTCATGTTGGCTCCTACATATTCTACGAAGATCTTAATCGGTCAGACCGCATAACAACATACGTTGTTCCCTTTGTCATCGGTATTTTACTTGCCCGAGATTCCATCGTCGGTATCTCAATACCTAGTTCAATCTCGTTACCGGCAAGTCTCTTTACTCATTTCGTAATACATCATCTCGCAACTAACTCATTAGTTGAAATGCTTGCAAGGCTTATGTGATGTGCATTACCGAGAGGGCCCAGAGATACCTCTCCGACAATCGGAGTGACAAATCCTAATCTCGAAATACGCCAACCCAACATGTACCTTTGGAGACACCTGTAGAGCTCCTTTATAATCACCCAGTTATGTTGTGACGTTTGGTAGCACACAAAGTGTTCCTCCGGCAAACGGGAGTTGCATAATCTCATAGTCATAGGAACATGTATAAGTCATGAAGAAAGCAATAGCAACATACTAAACGATCGGGTGCTAAGCTAATAGAATGGGTCATGTCAATCACATCATTCTCCTAATAATGTGATCCCGTTAATCAAATGACAACACATGTCTATGGTTAGGAAACATAACCATCTTTGATTAATGAGCTAGTCAAGTAGAGGCATACTAGTGACGTTTGGTTTGTCTATGTATTCACACAAGTATTATGTTTCCGGATAATACAATTCTAGCATGAATAATAAACATTTATCATGATATAAGGAAATAAAATAATAACACTATTATTGCCTCTAGGGCATATTTCCTTCAGATTTGTTACCTGAATCTAGGACTTGGTCGAAAGAGGAAATAATGGGGGCGAAAGTAGTAGAGACTGGCTATCCAACTGGTCTCTAGGTCTAATTGGGAAATAAAGGGAATGCAGTACAAACTCAATATAAACCGGATCTATTGGTTGAAAAAGGAAAGAAAGTGGGGACTGGGGGACAAGTGAACAGAGTAAGTCCAACACTAGATTTGCTAGCGCCACACAGTATAATGTGGCTATATACTGAACAAAAATGGGACCAACCCAGATATCCTCTTCTGATGTTTGTTGCCCCGCACCGCTCTTATGTAATGCCACTGGTAAAATGTAGTAGTCACACTTTTCAAAGTAAGGACGCGTTAAACCAATGTTGTTTTCAATGTAATGCCTCCAGTAATATGAATCAATGGCACTTTTTTTCATGTCCTGCTAAATTTCCCATTAAGATAAGTTGCTTCTTTTTGTTAGAGATGCAACTGTCTGGTCCGCCTACTCTCCAAGAGCTTCACGAACAACCTTGATGTTGCTCAATTTTATTGCAACTAATGAAGAAGAAGCTCTGTGGGTTTAGTTTTCTGATGGAAATGGAACCGAGGCTGGAGCCCTTTTCTTAAAAAAAGAAGAAGAAGAAGCTGCTAACTCATGGACATTGCTTCATTTTAGGTGAACTGCACCAAAAGGTCCCATGTATTGAATCATCCATGTTGGTGACTGGTGTCATCCCTTCTACGATGGCGTTGACTGCAGATATGGTTCCCATCACGAGGTATGTTCCTTTTTGGTCTGACCATTTGCCAAGATCCTGCATTTTGGTCCTGGTCTTGTGCTACTGTTTTGGCACTGCCGTGATAAAGCAATAATGTTATTATTTTGCACCTTAATCTAGTGGCACTATTGTTTTGGCACCGCTAGTGCCACTATTTTTTTATATATCGAAAGAGGGGGTTCCCTCCGATTTCATTAAAGAAACCCAACCATAGAGAACCAGTATCCGACAACATCTCAGTGTAAACGGGAAATTATGCAACTACTACTAGAACGGACTAAGTACTAGTAGGAGACAAGTTCTCCACATAAGCTAGGCAGGTAGGGGGACGCAGCACCAGCTCGACCAAGTTTGGATTACAACCCAAATGCTACCACAGAAACATCAGGGGGAACATAGGGACTAAAAGAGCCAGCTTCAGCATCCCAGTCTAAGCACCCTCGGCCTTCATCCTTGCGATGCATGGTACACCTCGTTTGCCACCTGCTCGACCCTAGTGTCACTGATAAAATGAAGTAATGATATAGTTAATATAGAGCGAGTGTCCTCTCTATCATTTCATTTCCAATGTAGGTAAAGAAAGTGCTTCTCTTTGTTAATGTATGTTTCATCAACTAGTCCCATTGTTAATGTTTAAGCGTTTCTGCAAACTGGGGTGCTTAATTTTAGTTGATCTACACAAAAATAGAGATTTGAATGTCTCAAGGCCTCTCCTTGTACTACCGTTGTACACTGATTTTCATCACTGGTAGAAGGTGTATCGGGGAGACTTGAGTCAATTTCCAGTATGATGTAATATTTTCTTCTGTTTATTAATGTATGTTTCATCAACTAGTGCCACTATAATATAATCACGCCTTTTCATTATCTGTGCAAACAGGGTTATTCAGCTGCATTTTGGTGGAACTGCACAAATGTATGGATGGAACCGTCATATATGCAGAGTGCGAGGTGCCAAGTAAAAATTACCGACGTCAACCCTGCTCCATCTAAGCATTGGCATCCACCACCATCAGTGGGATGTGTGGCGCTCACTGTGGACGGATCTTTCTCGGCAGAAAATCCTCTAACCAAATACTAGTAGCTTAGACTTAAAAAAATACTAGTAGCTTATATTGGTAGTTTTCTAGGGGTGTACTCTTTTCTGAAAGAAGCACCAATCTATTTTTCTTTATTTGTACACAGTGTCACAACTTTGACCCAAAGGTCCAGAGCTATTTTAGGGTGATTGGCGTAGTACTCGGACACTGATTGTAAGCATGATTTTTATTAGTTGTCACACTGATTGTAAGTATGAGCAGATGGAAGATTAGGTTAGTGCGAAGCTTACCTTAAACCCTACCGACGCCATTGAAACGAGGCGAGCGTCGAGGGAACCATGGAGAATGGCGGGGAAGCGACGTCGCGCCATCCGGCCTCCTCTTGTGGTGGGAGAACGAATAATCCTGTGGCCACGGCTGGCTCTGCACCCTCACGAACGGCACATCGTACTCGATCGATTCGTTATCCTCTGGGTGCTCGACCTTCGACTCGTACGCCCACCACCTCTGCCTGACTTTCTCCTCGGGCGAATCTATCTGCTCCATCGCCCAGAGGAGATACTCGATGAACTCGAAGGACTGCGGAATGACTGCCTCTGAGGAGTACATCGCCGCCCTCATCGCCGTCGTCTCGCTCTTTCGCATACATTGCCACATGGCCCTAGCCATCCTCGAAATCTTCCACTCATTGTCAAACCAGGTAAGGATCTCCTTCAACCTGGCTAACTTTGCTTGGTCGCCATCAGCGATCTGCCTGATTCGTTGCTGCATCCCCTCCATAGATGTCCTTCTAAGTGGTCCGGTGCTAGCATTGGAAGATGGGAGGAGAGACGGTGGTCTTGCAATAGAGAAGAGGGAGAGGCGATACGGTGGTTTTGGAATGGAGATGATGGAGAGGAGAGGGGTGGTTTTGAAATGGAGAAGAGGGAGAGGCGAGACGGTGGTTTTGGAATGGAGATGATGGAGAGGAGAGGTTCCCCTACCATTCGGTCGCTAATAGGTGGGCCCCGCACTTGGTGGGACCAATGTGTCAGTGTCTCAATGGCAGATTGTGCTATGTCGAGGGATCCTCGTCCAAGGAGAGAGGAGGTGGTTTTGCAATGGAGAAGAGGGAGAGGCGAGACGATGGTTTTGGAATGGAGATGATGGAGAGGAGAGGAGGTGGTTTTGCAATGGAGAAGAGGGAGAGGAGCGTGCGGCGGCGATTTAGGATTGGACGAGAGGGCCGACGCGCTGTGACTGGATCAAAATCAAAATCAATTTACCCTTCAATTAAGAAAGCGACCCCACATTAACTAGTCTCCCTTTCATTCTGGGTCATAATTGACCGTGATTTTCGCAAATAAAATATATGTTATACATTGCAAAAATAATATGATTTGAAAGTACATTCAGATACGAACCAAACGATACAATTTTTGGTGACATGCATTCACATTTTGCTTGTCAAATATAGTACGTGGTCAAACTTTGACCCAAAATACGCAAAACAAAAAAAAATACATCCAAGACCAGCGCCGCTCTTCCGCTCTTCTCTTCTTAAACCACGGCCTCTCCTCTCCTATTCCAATCTAAATCGAGCGCCGCTCCTCTCCTCTTCATTTCAAAACCACCGCCCCTCCGCTCCTGTTCCAATCCAAAACCAGTATCACTCCTCTCCCATTCTAAACCAAAACCAACGCTGCTCCTCTCCTCTTCCATTCAAAAACAACCGCCGGCGAGTGAAGGTGTTGTGGAGAAGTAGATCTTTGGAGGAGTACAACCGATACGTGAGGATCGCAGACCATGACCCTGTGAAGCTAGCTAGGATGTTGGAGATACAGTCTTGGTTTGACAACAAGGACCAACTAGCAGCAACGGCGACATCCATGGCCAAATATCTATAACAGAGCGAAAGGCGGCAATACTCCCGGAGGGAGTCGCGCGGGTGTACATAGAGGTGCTCCTCTGGGCCATGGAGCGAACAGATTCACTGAATCCGATCGTGAGGGAGCGGTGGTGGGAGTATCGATCCCAGATGGAGCATCCGCCAAAGATTGAAGGATCTAGCATCTACAGGGTGCCGTTTGTAAGGGTGTCGTGCCAGAGCGAGCTGGTGGAGTCTTCGTCGACCGAACCCAACTACAAGAGGATAAAAACAGTTGGCCCGACGATGCTTCCCCGCCATCCTCTCCCTCGCCGTTCACAGCGTCTCACAGGGCGGCTGTCTGCCGCCGAGGAATAGGAGGGATTGCCCCCCCCCAAGACCAATAGTCGGGCAGGTTGTGAATTGTCAGGAGGAGCTTAGGGTTGTTAGTATTTGCAGGTTGTGAATTGTGTTTTGTGTTGTGTATTTTGAGAGTACTTTCAGATATGAATGTCTTTTGAATTTCAGATTTGAAGTATTGAGCATATGAAGTATTTTATGAATTCTAGAGATCTATTTTTAGCACTTAAAAAATGTAGTTTCATAGGAGTATAAAAGTGCAGACAATGTGATTCTTAGAGCAGAAACTGCAAGTTTCAGTTTCAGATAAGAAACTCCAAGTTCAATTTCAGATGAGAAACTGCAACTTTCAGAGACAGAGCATTTATATTAACATGGCCTTTTCAAACAGTATTAACATCATGCTGGAAGTTTTATTCATCGTTGAAACTGGAACTACCAGCCAGTTAACATCATGCTGATCAACATTCATGCATAGCACATCTTCATATGATGCACAGTCAAAAACATATGATATTTTCAAGATGCCCACACAATGTCGAGTGTGCGAAAAACAAAGAAAACGAGGGACGTAGTTTTGGCAAGTGTTGGACGTGGTGTGCGTAGATGACAATTGGGACCCACATGTCAATAAAGGCAGAGGCAAAAATTTTGGAGATATTTTCTCTGCACAGGCGGAATCGAACCCGGGCGGAACAGCTGTCGGGTAGTGTCACTCGGCCACTAGGCTAGTTCAGTTGTTTCGTTACTAATAAGGCACTTCCTCAGGTGGTCGGATCATCTCCTGCGCCTTTGTGCGCTCATCGCGACGCCGTTGTCTACCGTTGTGAACATGCTAAAAAACGAGAGGAATCTGGAGAGGACTGTGCGTGGAGAGGCGGGCAGTCGGGACCCACCAGGTCTATGGCCGTACGCAAGCAAGTGCCTCATCGAAAAAATACTTCCTCCTAATGCTATACTGACGTTGGGGCCCACGGGTTTGTCAACATAGTTACATTTTTTAGGTGCTTCAACGTAGTTACTATAGGAGATAAATTCACAACGAAGCCGAGGAGCTGGCAGGTATCATTTATTATCACTGGGGCAGCAAGTATTAGCTGGGTTTTGGGCTGCCCCGTCTAGGCTTTCTTTTTTAACATGCGCAGCCCACAACCTCGGATGGGAGGTCCATAGGCCTGTTTGTATTTTCTTGAGGGCCGTCATGTATCGACCGGCCTATGAACCTCCAATCCGAGGTTTTATTTTTCCTGAAACATCGGCAGCCAAATTTATGTATTTTTTTTCAAGAAAACATAGAGGTATGTTCTATTTTTCTATATAAGAATAGGAACGCCTGGTCCAACTTATGTTTCCCTTCTAACTATATTATATATATTTAAATTATTTTATATGTTATTATATATTATTGTTATTGTCATCATATATTTAACAGATACTTACATATGTAAGAAAACAATATCCCACATCCTATTAACTTATAAAAATAATTTCTTAACAATAAAATCCTGGATTTTTTTGGCAACAAAAATCCTCGTGATTGTGTACAAAAGCTTGGTAAGATTTAGGGACCAATGTAATAATAAATCACTTATTATTTAAATATATATATAACAAAATGCTCAGCCTTTGTTTATTTTTTGATAACATTGTTGCGCCTGATGACCCACAAGTATAGGGGATCTATCGTAGTCCTTTCGATAAGTAAGAGTGTCGAACCCAACGAGGAGCAGAAGGAAATGATAAGCGGTTTTCAGCAAGGTATTCTCTGCAAGCACTGAAATTATAGGTAATAGATAGTTTTATGATAAGATAATTTGTAACGAGCAACAAGTAGCAAAAGTAAATAAAGTGCAGCAAGGTGGCCCAATCCTTTCTGTAGCAAAGGACAAGCCTGGAAAAACTCTTATATAGAGAAAAGCGCTCCCGAGGACACATGGGAATTATCGTCAAGCTAGTTTTCATCACATTCATATGATTCGTGTTCAGTACTTTCATAATTTGGTATGTGGGTGGACCAGTGCTTGGGTACTGTCCTTACTTGGAAAAGCATCCCACTTATGATTAACCTCTATTGCAAGCATCCGCAACTACAACAAAAGTATTAAGGTAAACCTAACCATAGCATGAAACATATGGATCCAAATCAGGCCCTTACGAAGCAACGCATAAACTAGGGTTTAAGCTTCTGCCACTCTAGCAACCCATCATCTACTTATTACTTCCCAATGCCTTCCTCTAGGCCCAAATAATGGTGAAGTGTCATGTAGTCGACGTTCACATAACACCACTAGAGGAGAGACAACATACATCTCATCAAAGTATCAAACGAATACCAAATTCAAATGACTACTAATAGCAAGACTTCTCCCATGTGCTCAGGAACAAACGTAAGTACTCACAAAGCATATTCAAGTTCATAATCAGAGGGGTATTAATATGCATATAGGATCTGAACATATGATCTTCCACCAAATAAACCAACTACCATCAACTACAAGGAGTAATCAACACTACTAGCAACCTACAGGTACCAATCCCAGACTTAGAGGCAAGAATTGGATACAAGAGATGAACTAGGGTTTGAGAGGAGATGGTGCTGGTGAAGATGTTGATGGAGATTGGCCCCCTCCCGATGAGAGGAGCGTTGGTGATGACGATGGTGATGATTTACCCCTCCCGGAGGGAAGTTTCCCCGGCAGAACAGCTCCGCCGGAGCCCTAGATTGGTTCCGCCAAGGTTCCGCCTCGTGCCGGCGGAGTCTCGTCTCGAAAGCTTGCTTATGATTTTTTTCTCAACGAAAGACCCCATATAGCAGAAGATGGGCATCGGAGGGCCACCAGGGGGCCCACGAGGCAGGGGGCGCGCCCCCACCCTCGTGGCTGGTGAGTGGCCCCCCTTTGGTACTTCTTGCGTACATATATATATTCTAAAAATAACTTCCGTGAAGTTTCAAGACTTTTGGAGCTGTGCAGAATAGGTCTCTAATATTTGCTCCTTTTCCAGCCCAGAATCCTAGCTGCCGGCATTCTCCCTCTTTATGTAAACCTTGCAAAATAAGAGAGAATAGGCATAAGTATTGTGACATAATGTGTAATAACAACCCATAATGCAATAAATATCGATATAAAAGCATGATGCAAAATGGACGTATCAACTCCCCCAAACTTAGACCTTGCTTGTCCTCAAGCGAAAGCCGAAATCGAAAAATATGTCCACATGTTTAGAGATAGAGGTGTCGATAAAAATAAAATACGGACATAAGGGCATCATGATCATTCTTAGAACAGCAACTTATATAATTATTGTCATATGATCTCTTATGCTAAAGTAACAATTCAATCACAATTTCAAGTATGAATCATAAACTTCATTGAGAACCAACAAACTCTAATCTCAGTCATTGAGGCAATTGCAATTTATCATAACATAGGAAAGAGTCAATATAAGAGGTTTTCAGCAAGTCCACATACTCAACCATCTTTTAGTCTTTCACAATTGCTAACACTCACGCAATATTTATGTGTATGAAGTCTTAATCGGACACAGAGAAAGATAGGGGCTTATAGTTTTGCTTCCCAACGTTTTACCTCAAGGGTAATGTCAACAATAATAGTTCATGAAAACTCACATCCAATTAGCCATATATACCAGGATCTTTCCAACATATTGTGCTTGCAAAAAGATAAAATGTAAAATGGAAAGGTGAGGATCACCATGACTCTTATGTAAGGTAGGAGATAGAAGTAAAAGATAGGCCCTTCGCAGAGGGAAGCAGAGGTTGTCATGCACTTTCAGGGTTGGATGCACAAAATCTTAATGCGAAAGAACATCACTTTATATTGCCACTTGTGATATGGACCTTTATTATGCAGTCTGTCGCTTTTATTTCTTCCACATCACAAGATCGTATAAAGCTTATTTTCTCCCACACTAATAAGTCATACATATTCAGAGAGCAATTTTTATTGCTTGCAGCGATGACAACTTACTTGAAGGATCTTACTCAATCCATAGGTAGATATGGTGGACTCTCATGGCAAAACTGGGTTTAGGGATATTTGGAAGCACAAGTAGTATCTCTACTTGGTGCAAAGAATTGGCTAGTATGAGAGGGAAAGGCGAGCTCAACATGTTGGATGATCCATGACAATATAATTTATCTCAGATGAAAGAAAACATAGCCCATTACGTTGTCTTGCTTGTCCAACGTCAACTCTTTAGCATGTCATATTTTAATGAGTGCTCACAATCATAAAAGATGTCCAAGATAGTGTATTTATATGTGAACCTCTCTTTATTTATTACTTCCTATTAATTGCAATGATGACCAAAACTATGTTTATCAACTCTCAACAACTTTTATTCATCATACTCTTTATATGTGAGCTCATTACTCTCCATAAGATCTTGTGATCTCTTTGTTTCTTTTTATTTCTTTCTATTTTTATTTTATTCCCTCAAGATCATAGCAAAATCATCAAGCCCTTGACTCAACACTAATATTTATTATAAAGCTCACGGACTCGATTACATAGAGGGATCATAAAGCAAAACTCAAAAGTAGATCATACTAAAAACTTTTATTCTACTAGATCAAGATATTACTAAAAGGATCGAACCAAGAAAAATGGTAAATATAAAGGTGATGGTGATACGATACCGAGGCACCTCCCCAAGCTTGGCAGTTGCCAAGGGGAGTGCCCATACCCGAGGCTCAGTTCTTATTTGTCGGTGAAGAGGGTGTTGATTTTGTTGATGGCGTAGACTTTTTCCTTAATTTGTGCTTGAGGACAGAATTTTGATCCCTCAGATCATCGATCTCCTGCTCAAGGCTTAATATCTTCTTGCATAATTCCTGTTTGTTTTGCTGCAAGAGGCGAAAAGGGATAAACTTGATCTTAGGTTTCTTTGCTCTATCTGGGAGGCTTGACTTTTTGAACTCCACATGCATGTCCCCAGGTTGAGGTAGTGGCACTTCATCTTCATCTGAGCTCGTCTCCTCCTTTCCCTTAGGTTCGTAGTCCTCTTCTTCTTCCGTAGTCCAACCACAATGCTCCACATCCCCATAGACCTTAGGATCTGTAAGGTAATCAGCCACATAGCTCTCTACTTACGAATCCTGGGACAACATGTTGCTCAAATCTGCAGCAGGACAGCTCGAAACAAAGACAGGAGATATTTGCATGGTACGGTGGTCAAAACCTTTGGGAGATTATATAATGATTTTTTACCGACCAAAAGAAGTATCGTGCAAGAAAATGGAGTCTGGAGGGCACATGAGGTGCCCATGAGGCAAGGGGCATGCCCAGGGGGTAGGGCGCGCCCTCCACCCTCGTGGAGCCCTCGTGTCCTTCCCAGACTGCTTCTTATTTTTCTATTTTTCTAAATACTCCAAAACGGAGAAAAATTGCCATTAGAACTGTTTTGGAGTCGGTTTACTTACCATATCACATACCTATTCCTTTTCGGAGTCTGAAATGTTCCGGAAAGTGTCCCTTATGTATTCCTCCGGGGTTACGGTTTCAGTAATATTAGTTTCAACATTTATGGGGTTACCTGAGATATAATGTTTGATTCTTTAACCGTTCACCACCTTCGGATTTGTGCCTTCGAAGTTGTTGATTTTTATAGCACCGGAACGATAGACCTCCTCAATAACGTAAGGACCTTCCCATTTAGACAGAAGTTTTCCTGCAAAATATCTTAAACGAGAGTTGTATAGCAATACATAGTCACCTACATTAAACTCACGCTTTTGTATTCTTTTGTCATGCCAACTTTTAACTTTTTCTTTAAACAATTTGGCATTCTCATAGGCTTGGGTTCTCCATTCATCAAGTGAGCTAATGTCAAATAACCTCTTCTCACCGGCAAGTTTGAAATCATAGTTGAGCTCTTTAATAGCCCAATAAGCCTTATGTTCTAGTTTGAGAGGTAAGTGACATGCTTTTCCATAAACCATTTTATACGGAGACATACCCATTGGATTTTTATATGTAGTTCTATAGGCCCATAATGCATCATCAAGTTTCTTGGACCAATTCTTTGTAGATCTATTAACAGTCTTTTGCAAAATTAATTTGAGTTCTCTGTTACTCAATTCTACTTGACCACTAGACTGTGGGTGATAAGGAGATGCAATTCTATGATTAACATCATACTTAGCAAGCATTTTACGGAAAGCGCCATGAATTAAATGTGAACCACCATTAGTCATTAAATATCTAGGGACAACAAACCTCGGAAAAATAACTTCTTTAAGCATTGAGGGAGTCCTGGATTAGGGGGTCTCCGGACAGCCGGACTATATCCTTTGGCCGGACTGTTGGATTATGAAGATACGAGGTTGAAGACTTCGTCCCGTGTCCGGATGGGACTATACTTGGCGTGGAAGGCAAGCTAGGCAATACAGATATGTATATCTCCTCCTTTGTAACCGACCTTGTGAAACCCTAGCCCCCTCCGGTGTCTATATAAACCGGAGGGTTTTAGTCTGTAGGAAAACATACAATCATACCATAGGCTAGCTTCTAGGGTTTAGCCTCTCTGATCTCGTGGTAGATCAACTCTTCTAACACTCATATTATCAAGAACAATCAAGCAGGACGTAGGGTATTACCTCCATCAAGAGGGCCCGAACCTGGGTAAACATCGTGTCCCCTGCCTCCTGTTACCATCCGCCTTATACGCACAGTTCGGGACCCCCTACCCGAGATCCGCCGGTTTTGACACCGACATTGGTGCTTTCATAGAGAGTTCCACTGTGTCGTCACCATAAGGCTCGATGGCTCCTTCGATCATCGGTAACGATGCGGTCCAGGGTGAGGTTTTCCTCCCCGGACAGATCTTCGTATTCGGCCGCTTCGCACTGCGGGCCAATTCGCTTGGCCATCTGGAGAAGATCGGGAGCTACGCCCCTGGCCATCAGGTCAGATTTGGAAACTTGAAGTACACGGCTGACATCCGCGGAGACTCGATCTTCGACGGATTCGAGCCCATGTCGGACGCGCCGCACAGTCATGACGAGCATGACGTAACTCTGCCGCCAGACAATGTTCGGGAGATCGCATCCGCAACTACGCCGATCATCAATCTGGAGCAAGTTGCGCCAGCCGAGAGCGGAGGGATGGACCCCGCCATGGAGGCCGCACTCTCAGTGGCGATAGAGCCGGATACTGACTTCACCCCTTACGAGAGCCGTGTCGCCGAACCACTGAATTCATCTCCGGCCACGGACTCCGAGCCGCTCACATCCATGCCCGTCGAATCCGACTGGGCGCCGATCATGGAGTTCACCTCCGCGGATATCTTTCAGTGCTCACTTTTCAGAGATGTGCTAAATTCATTAAGATCTCTCTCCCTGTCAGGAAAACGTTGGCCGAACTATGTCCGGCTAGAATGGGATGTGGACGACGAAGAAATTCACGGCCCACCCACCAGCCACTTAGTAGCCACTTTTGATGACTTAACCGACATGCTCGACTTCGACTCCGAAGACATCGAAAGTATGGACGATGATGCCGGAGACGATCAGGAACCACCGCCCACAGGGCACCGGACCACCACTTGATCACATGATGTATACATGGTGGATGCACCCAGAGAGGGCAATGGCGAAGAGACAGCGGGGGATGCACCCTCCAAGCAACCTGTTGGGGATATCACTACTGGGCGTAAACCGGCCTATCTGGGCCGGGTTAACTTCGTCAGTAGTTAAGTATGTTAAAGCCCAAGAAGGCCGAGGAGGGCTCAAGGCCCATGGTCGGTTCAAGGCCTGTAGCCGTAAACCGGCGTTGGTATTTAACTTGTATGTTAAGTTAGGAATAAGTAGAGACCAAACCGGACACATCTATGAGCCGGTATTGGGACTCTGTGAACCGACGGGCGTCACCCGTGTATATAAGGGGACGACCCGGCGGCGGTTCAAGGAGACAGACAACAACTCGAGACATAGGCGAAGCTTGTTTGCTCCCTGGTCATCGAAACCCCATCAATTCCATCACAACTAGACGTAGGCTTTTACCTTCATCGAAGGGGCCGAACTAGTATAAACTCTCTTGCGTCCCTGTGTCCACTTTAAACCCTTCAAGCTAACCCGTCGCGATGGCTCCACGACTAAGTCCTTTCTCTAGGACATCTGCCGTGACAAAACCACGACAGTTGGCGCCCACCGTGGGGCTATCGCACGATGGTTTCAAGTTCTTGGAGGGCCGCTTTGAAGGACTCGAGGGCTACGCTGTGGGCCGGATGACTAAGAGTCGTCGCGGCAAGCTCTACATCGACGATGCAGGCTGGGGCCCCGAGGTCGGCTCAGTTGAGTTCGGGTACCGGGTCCCCTTTGGTGGCATACACGTTTTCATCGGCAAGATCGGAGAACCGGGCCCTGAGCCGGATATCTGCACCGACCTCATCAAAATGGCTCAGTGTGCGCGATCTGCCTGGGTTAAACCGGCCATGAAGCGTGCCTTCGTGGGAGTCATCCATGGAGGAGGTCATGAGGATGGATCAGGATCTGGCGGCGAGACCGTCATTTACTCCGGCGATGAGTCATCAACCGAAGAAACCAAATCTCTATATCAGCTACAAGATGGCCGGATTGGGGGTTGTTCCGACGGCGACAGTATTCCGGACCCCTCTGATCTGCCCAACCGAGTTGGAATATTCATGGCCGGCACACAAGCAGCACTTCATTCTTCGACCGTTGCGGGAACAACCTCCGGTTCAGCAGCGGTGACGGCTGCCGGGGCAGGAGGCCCTGTGCGCCCGCCAGCTCAAGTCCTATCAGAGCTATTTGATGCATTGGCTGTGCTTATGGCGGAAGATAATCCGGCGGATCAGGACGTCCACAACGCGGAGATTGCAAAGGTAAGGGAACAGATCACCCAGGCCAAGGCGGACTTGGCAGTTGAGGATACCAGGATGGCCGCAGAGCGGGCCGCTCTAGACGCACAAGCCTACAGGCTCATGTTGGACCAGAACGCGTCGCATGAAGTCATGAGGAGGAAGTACCGATCCCGTTTGCCTCCGGTTTTCGAGGCCAGAGACCTTTTCAACACCCCGGGAGCAGGAACCAATAATCCGCTGGAGGGAAACCGGGCAGAAGCTCGTGGGACCGGTGCGCCGGTTCAGCCTCGTTGGATAGATCCGCCTCGTCAAAACACCGTTATACCTCAGGCTGTTTCAACACCTCCGGGTCACTACTCCAACCCAATGGACAATCTCGTCGCCGTTGCTGCACGGCTGGAGGCCATTGCAATTGAAGGTGACTCACCGCAGGCGATAGAGACGCGATGGGTCAAGGAGCTTCTTAGGACAGCTTTGGACCAACAGGAAGCATACTCGTACAGCCGCGACCGGATCCACTCGACCCCTCGCCCAAGCCGGAGCAATAGCAGGCATATGGAGGAACCGGCAGTGTCAAGTAATGAACGACGTGGAGCACCCCGCGGCAACAACCCGGCGGGTGGTGCTGATAACGCTCAGGAAGTGGTGGACCGGGCCCGAGCACGCAGGGAGGCCGAGTTAGCCGCACAATATCAGGCTCGGCAGCTTACGCCGGTTCGTCCAACTATTTCGGTCGAACCCGGTGTTACTTCTAGCTCTTTGGGGGTGCCTTGCCTTGTCCCTGCTTTACGCAATGTGCGCCTGCCCAAGGATTTCAAGGGCCCGCGCAAGGTACCGAATTACACGGCGGATCAACCCCCAGAGACATGGGTGGAGAGCTATGAGATGGCCATGGAGATGCTGGATGTGGATGATGCGGCATGTGCGAAATACTTCACCATGATGCTTGAAGGAACGACCCGCACTTGGTTAAAAAGCTTACCGGCCAATTCTATCAGTTCATTGGCCCAATTACGAGCCTGGTTTATCAATAATTTCAAGGATACATGTAAGCAGCCCATGTCAATAGTAGACTTAGCTGCCTGTGTCCAGGAGGAAGGAGAATCGATGACTCATTGGGTGCGTCGGGTCTCACAAGTGTTGCATTCATCAGACCGCATCAACGCTGACACCGCAGTCTTAACCCTAGAAGGCAACGGCCGGTTTGGGCCCCTAAAGCTGAAGTTGGGACGGATGAAGCGCCATTGCACTGACATGGGGACCATCATGGCTGCTTTGGTAAAGTATGATGATTCTGATAATACCAAGGATCCCGAATCTGATGATGACAAGGCAGGGAAGGGAAAGAGGAACAACAACTCCAAAGGTCAGCAGCATCACTTGGCAGGCAATGGTGGTGGAGGCAAGCGTAAAGCGGATGGTAACATGGACTTTGTGGCTAATACCAACGCGCAGGACAATGGCTAGCACGCAAGGCTAAACCGAAAAATCGTAGTGGCGCACCCAACCCTAACCCGGACTGCCTAAATTATCTACTGAACCAGTGTAGGATCGAAAGTATGTCTAGAGGGGGGTGATTAGACTACTTGACCAAATAAAAACTTAACATTTTCCCAATTTTAGTTCTTGGCAGATTTTAGCTATTTTTAAGATAAGTCAAGCAATCATCACATAATTCAAGCAAGCATGCAAAAGAGTATATTGGCAGCGGAAAGTAAAGCATGCAACTTGCAAGAATTTAAAGGGAAGGGTTTGGAGAATTCAAACGCAATTGGAGACACGGATGTTTTTCCCGTGGTTCGGATAGGTGGTGCTATCCTACATCCACGTTGATGGAGACTTCAACCCACAAAGGGTAACGGT